>NC_134363.1:160606065-160906065 GCF_048569485.1 Anomaloglossus baeobatrachus | reverse complement strand
GAGGGGGGCGGCAGCAGTTGAGGAGTGGAGTCACAAGAGGCAGGGGCGGTAATGGTGGGGTCTGCGGTGGTTGTGTGGAGCAGGCCGATGTGGCGGGTGTCCCAGATGCTCTGTCAGCGGTCTGGGATTCAAAGACAGCTCGATCTGCGCACGTGCTGACTCCGGGCATCATCATTTGAAGCCAGAGCATCTGGGACACCAGTCGCACAGACATCACAGCCCCCGCTGTCCGCACGGCCACCACAGCTTCTGCTGCCAGCAGAGCCACTGCAGCCCACACAGCCAGCAGGCCGCCCACACAGAGAGGCAGCCGCCCACCCGCACAGAGAGGCACCCGGCAACCTGCGCAGACAGCCGCCCGCATAGAGAGGCAGCCGGCCACCTGCATAGACAGCCCCCTGCACCAATTCTCCACTTCCCGGTAAGCTATATTTGGATTTTAAGACGCATCCCCCATTCTCCTCCAAATTTTTGGGAGGAAAAGTGCGTCTTATAATCCAACATTTTCTAGAAAACTGAGAAAGATAAAAATTCCTGCAAAAGACAATCAAACCATACAACATAGTGACTTGTTTGCCTTCCAATTCAAATGTTCAGGCTATATTATGGTCCGGACTTTCTTCAATCCATCTCGACCTACTGAGCTATAAAACATCATTTCTATTTGGTAATACCAGTTGAAATCATTCAACAGCTTTGTGGCTTGTGTTATAAATGGAAGCCAAAATTGAGAAGAGAAGAAGTGTGCTACTCACCATCATGTAATGTGGTTTTAGGAGGATCAAAAAGGCTGCCTGGTTTATCTGGGAAAAAAAAGAATTCATAATTATTATACAGTTTATATACAAAATATAAAGTCTTTGTAGATAATTCATACAATCCAAGTCAACATGTCCCATTTTCAAGATAAGGTTATGATGTGATATGCATCTAGAGGCGATTGGGGACATTTGCCCCGGTATACTGAAAAGGAGGCAGTTAAAGCCCTCATGCACAGTAGAAGCAGGTCAGCCGAATTTGCTGATTTTGGTGGGTCAAGTAGACCATCTTATTTCTCCTGGCTGCCCCAACAAATGATGTTGAGGCGAGAAAGATTTTGATGTATATGGGGACTTCCAATCTTTCCCAACAAAAGATTATGTGAGAGGAGAAAAATTATTTTTTTCAAAGAAGATAAGTGTTGAAGTAATTTTTACTCCAATTAAACGTTTTTGGGATTCATTCTACAGCATCGGTGAGAATTAAGGAAATACAGACATGTGATTTTCAAAGCTCTCCAAATGATTTAAATGAGAATCAGATCTTCTATACTCTTCAGAAATATTGGTGTACCATGCACAAATAAAGGTGTTTCTTACATGATAGTAAATAGTAAAATACATAATGGCATAATAAATGAAAACACTCCCAGCATCCAAACAGCTTAGCCACACTGCATGAACAAGTCTTTGTTCTAAAAGTGAAATCCAACACCCTTAAGAACTTTTTGGCAGGCTTGAAGAAATTAACTCCTTCCATATTTTAACATAAGCCACTGCGAGACACCTCTGGCAGCAGCTTATTCCTTCCTCCCTATTGAAAAAAACATGACCCTCAGTTAAACTGGGAGCTTATGTGTATAACATAGCCGTCAGGTGATGTGATTGAATGTCTGGCAACATTCTTCTTTGTACGGCTAGCTTAAGCCAAGGTATGAGTTACGCCACTCACACAGTGGAGCAAGATATTTGTCACTATGGGGTGTAGTATAGAATTTCCAACTAGATGGCGCAGTGAGCATGAGCGTGCTGTGAGAGCAGAGGGGGAAGTCAGACAGACCGAGGTCAATACCGAGAGGACACGAAAAAACACTGGAAGTAGACAGGAACGAGGTTGGGATTCAGGCCGGGGGTTAGGTAACCAGGAAAGTACGTATGGAACACAAGGGGCAGGCAAAGACGTAGTCAGGAGGAGGTCAGAGGTCAGAAGACAGACAGGAACGAGAAGGTCAGGGGGGCAGGCAGAGTAAATTCAGAAGACGGTCCAGGGACGGTACCCAAGATCAAGTCACAAGACAAACCAGGAGCCAGGCGCTTAGTGCAACAAACCAGGAAATTCAACTGGTGCCACTTCAGCTGAGAATGCTCCCTGATAAAGTAGAGCAATTACCCGGAATGCAGAGCATGTGGGCAAGCCCCTCACATCACCAGCAGAAGACCTGGTGCAGGGAAACAGCTCGTCACAGGAATACAGAATGACACCGAGGCCCCGGCAGGATGTTCCGCGCGGCACACAGGAAGGAACAACAGAAGTCACAGTATAAAATATGCACCGCAAGTCAGAACCATGACTGTATGTAGGTGAAAACTAGTACTTCACATTATTTATTATTTTCGGAGAAAAAAAAAAAAGTCTTAGGCTGTGTGCACACGTTGCGTTTTTTACCGCGGAAACGCTGCGTTTTGAACCGCAGCGTTTCAGTGGCAAATTGCATGCGTTCAGCTTTCCCAGCAAAGTGTATGGGAAAGCTGAAAAATCAGTGCACACGCTGCGTTTCTTTCCGCATCGTTTTGGATGCCAAAAATCGGTGCGGAAAGAAAAGCAGCATGTCACTTCTTTTGTGCGGTGTGGCTGCGTTCTCTCCCCCATTGAAATCAATGATGTGGGGTCAGAACGCAGCTACACCGCATGGACCTGCTTTTTTGTTGCGGTCCGCGGCCTTTGTCGGCACGCCAGAACGCAGGCATTTACCTGGAAGTGAGGTCAAGAGGTTTCCTGTTGACCTCACTTCCTGGCAAAGCCCCCTGTGTCGCCAAAGGGCCCGCCCCAACCCCCGACCCCCCTCCCGAAAATCCAACATGGCCGCGCGCACAGCAGCGCACCGGCCGCCCTGCTCCTATGTATCTGTCGCATGTACCTTGAGACATGCGACAGAAAAATGCCCCCAGGCCCTGCCCGTTCACCCCAATTCCCCCCGGTGTCATACATACCTGTCCGGTCGCAGCGCTGATCCCCCGCGGCTCCCTCCTCCTTCACAGCAGACGCCGGCCGGTCACATGTGCAGAGCAGCTGACAGCCAGCACAGTGTTCAGTGTGAGCTGTGCTGGCTGCTCGCACTCTGCAGCTGTGACCCGGGGAGAGTGGGTGCAGATTTTTGCACCCACTCTCCTCAAATGTAGGGTCTGCCCTCCTAGAAAATGGGGGATACGTTCCCTGAACGTGCCCCCATATTCTAGAAGGTCCAGAGCCGACGTGGGACGTCCATATGGATTTCTGCAGACCCATTTTTTTATTAAATTGGAGAACAAGGGAATGATTTGGGGAGTGTTTTTTCTAATAAAAATTTTTTGTTGTCTTTTTTTTACTGTCAATTAGTTATGTCGGGTGTCTGATAGACGCCGTGACATCACTAATTGCTGGGCTTGATGCCAGGTGACATTACACATCTGGTATCAACCCCATTTATTACCCCGTTAGCCAACGCACCAGGGCGCGGGATGAGTTGGGGCGAAGCGCCAGGATTGGCGCATCTAATGGATGCGCCACTTCTGGGGCGGCTGTGGCCTGCTATTTTTAGGCTGGGAAGAGTCCAATAACCATGGCTCTTCCCACCCTGAGAATACCAGACCTCAGCTGTCAGCTTCACCTTGGCTGGTGATCTAATTTGGGGGGACCCCATGTTATTTTTTTTTTATTATTTTTATTTATAAATAAAAAAAAAAAACCTGGGGAGCCCTCCAAATTGATCACCAGACAAGATGAAGCTGCCAGCTGTGGTTTGCAGGCAACAGCTGTCTGCTTTACCCTGACTGGCTATCAAAAATAGGGGGGACAACACGCCATTTTTTTTTTTTGTTTTTGTGATAAAAACCAGGCTAGGCACCCTTTAGTGCCACATAAAAGGTACTAAAGGTGCCAGCTTAGATTATGCAGGGGGGGGGGGGGACGTTGTATATATATTTGACCTCCATTGACGCTTTTTAGGCTGGATGCCCACAATCAGGGTTTGCAGCGTTTTGGGCGCAGATTGTTTTCCCTGCGTCCATAACGCTGCATTGTGCAGTAGAAGCACAGTGGAAGGATTTTTAGAAATCTCATGCCCACTGTGCTTCTTTTCTCCGCAGCATAAACCGACCGGTGGCGCAGCTTCCCGAGCCTCAGCATGTCAATTTATGCTGTGTAGATGAGTGTTCTTTGCAGGTAGCATAGAGCTCCACAGCAGCCTGAACCCAAATCGTGGGCATGGCCAGCTGCGTTCTCCCGTGGACAACACTCACATCTCTGCAGGAAGGCTGACACTGTGTACTAGACGCCGTGTCGCTGGATCATGGCCACATAGCCTTAGGCCTGTTTCACACGTCAGTGATTCTGGGACGTTTGTGCTTTTTTTTAAACCAGAATCACTGACATACGCAGACCCATTATAATCAATGGGTCTGCTCACACATCAGTGATTTTTCACTGCACGTGTCTCCGTGCGGCGTACCCGCGTGTGCGTGATTGCTGCACGGAGACATGTCCATTTTTTTCTGGCATCACTGATGTTCCACGGACCACGCAGTGGTGTGATCCGTGAAACACGTGCCAGAAAAAAAGTGCTTTTAAAATAAAAATCATTTTTACTCACCCGGCGTCCAGCGATGTCCTCTGCAGCCCGTTCTGCTTGCTGCTTCTGAGCCGGCTCATTATTGTCGCGCATATTCATGATGTGCGACACAGCCGACCCGGAAGCAGCTGCTGCGGGGGTCAGCGCCAGCCGGATGCTGCACCGCGTGAGCGATCAGCACCATGGAGAGCGGGAGCGGGCACAGGTGAGTTAATCTCTAAGTGCAATCACGGGCCAAGGAGAACGGAGCCCGGATTGCACTTAGACAACCCATGTGTGCCGTGATTCACGGCACACGGAGGGACATGTGCGTGTTTTACACACCAGTGAAAAACGTCACTGTTAAAAGTGAGAATATTGTTGCTACAGCAACATTTTGGGTGAAGTAGCTGTGGATTCAAAATGCTTAATATACTCCTGAATAAAATCCTTGAGGGGTGCAGATTCCAAAATGGGGTCACTTGTGGGGGTTTTCTGACGTATAGGTACCCAAGGGGCTCTGCTAATGTGACATGGTGCGCGAAGTTTATTTCAACTTTTCCAAAATTCAAATGGTGCTCCTTCCATTCCAAGCCCTCCCATTTATCCAAACAGAATGTGGAGAAGGAAATGACATCACAGGTTTTTTTTTCCAAAGGTCTGTGTTCAACCAACTTTATTAACACTGACAAGTCTTAAAAAACGCACCTAAAAAAACGCATGAAAAACGCATGAAAAAAGCATGAAAAACGCATGAAAAACGCATGAAAAACGCATGCGTTTTCGATGCTTTTTTCTCAAAAAAGCATTGTTTACAATTCTCCCCTCTGCCAGAGGGTGCGTTTTTTTCCGCGCTGAAAAAAAAGCAACGTGTGCACATACCCTTACTACAACTCTGGATGCCTTTGGGTGTCTTTCACTCATGAGTTTCAAAATCTACAATACAAATTAGCACATGGCATTAACATGAACAATATCTACCTGTCATGTATATGTAAGTAGTAGTAAGAATGGCTAAGTCAAAAGCAACCATAGAAAACTTGGCAAATGGCATGTTCTTCTGCAAAGGTAAAAAAATCAGTGTTCTTTTCTGTGTTTAATGCTTCTCAGCAGGAGGTGCTTTAGCAAATATTCTATTTTAAGCTCTGTTAGTAGGTGTCTGAAGTCCAACTGGTCAGCCAGCAGGGGTGACACAGGAGAAAGAAATAATATCTTTATGTGTGAAATCTAAATTGGTGGGCAGCCACGCCAGCAAAACAGCCTCATACAATAGTGTTGATTAGAGAAAAAAAAGAATAATAATGTACTGTGTTGCAGAAATATCAGCACTTAATATTAACCTCTGAGTCACATTACAACAAGGCACCGCTGATCGTTGAACCAAGACAAGAAGGTAAGTAAAAAAAAATAAATAAAAAATAATAAAAATAAAAACCTATGTTCAACAAAGCAAGAAGATATTAGCTGGCTTCACTATTCCATTTTTCATCAGAACCTTTAAAAATGCTAAGTGAGGTATGCACTACCTACTGTGCAAAAAAATGGAAATCTTAGGATGGACTGCTGGTTTAATCAGTCTTACTTGGACTTATCTTATGTAAAGCGGTAGAATAAGAAAAAAAAATCTCCACATTTGCATATTCAGAATTTTCTGCAATTGGTGTTGGCTGTAAAGAGGGAGACAGAAACGGGTAGGGTGGGGGTAAACCAGGCATTGTGCCAATGCAAGTCACTCTTTTATTATGATCAAGTGATTATTGAAGGCAGGAGGAAAATAAATATTTCTGGCAGATATTAATCAGCTATTTAAGAAGTTATTTGCCAGCCAGGAGGGAAGATAATGGCGATATCATTTTTAATTGTGTTCTTTTTGCAAGCTGCAAACAAGGATTGAGTTTGGATTTTTTTTTTTCAGTCTAGTTCAGATGAAACCTTCATTTCACAACTAATTCTCAAAGGAACACGATGTTTCTAAGCGTCTCTGTTGTGTGTCTATAGAAAATGGAGCTACAATTTCCATTATGTGATGCTTCTGTTTCGTTCAGAATTTCATACACAGAAATGAGATGTAATGACGGATGCATTATTAATGCACTTATTTCCCAGCAGCATGGCGGGCCACCGTTCTACAGGAGTTAATACTGTTTTGCTTTGTGACATGTCAGCCTAATGCGGCTCCTGGAAGTCCCTCGTTGGGGAGGGATATGCTTGTAACTGGCGATTACGCAGCAAACTAGATGATGGGTCACAACAAATAAAACATTGATGGGTTTTGTTATTCTACTGGGCACACTACACATAAGAGTGTTGACTCGGGAGCGGAGAACGTCACACTACAGATGAACTACAAGGTGGCCATAAAGTAACCTAAAGTGTTTGGAGCCATGTGCAGCCTGACCCAGTGGACAGAAATGGCTGAAAATTGGCATGTATGCTATTCAAGGCATGGGGAATGGAAGGAATCTTTAAAAAAGACCTTTCGGAGAACTTTCCACACTGTTCTGTACGGGAGCCCCAATTGCCTGGAAACACTGAGTGCACTGCTGTTCCTGGCAGGGTTTTTTGTGCCCTGTTCCACGACTGCAGTGGCAATGCCCTGGCTGAACACTCAGTAACTCTGTTGCCTCAAAACGTGTCATCAGCTGTCTCAACGAATTGACAGCCATTGGAAAACTACATGTGTGAAGGTCTTTCAAACAACGATAGGCTCTCAGTGCATCTGTAACATTCCTGGCATTCTTATAAACAACCGCACTAACAGCGCATGATCCGGCAAAGAGACTGGCATCTTGCAGACTGTCAAGGCATGCTCATTGTACAGTGCCATTTTTCACCTGGTGGGGAGTTTTGGTATAAATTTTTTTTTTTAAGATGCCTTCCGTTTCCCAATGCCTTGAATAGCATACATACCAATTTTAAGCCAATTCTGTCGACTGGGTCAGTCTACACACGGCTCCTTAGGTTATTTTATGGCCGCCTTATATTTTACCCTATCTTCAGAACAAGAGCTAAAAAAAAAATGACTGATACAACTAAAGTTCAGTTCATAATTTTTCTATCTCAAAATCCTGTTTAAAGAGAATCTATAACCAGGTTGTTGCTAACCCATTAAACATTATAAAAAAGCATAATGTAGGGGCAGAGATACTGAATCCAGCGATGTATCACTTACTGGGCTGCTTGCTGCTATTTTAATTAAAGGGAACCTGTCAGGTGCAATACGTACCCAGAACAACAAGCAGTTCTGGGTGCATATTGCTAATCCCTGTCTATCTGTCCCTTTATACAGTAGCATAAATAGAGATCTTTTGAAAACGTATTTCTAAAGATCCTTTACGATACCCTAATGAGCACAGTGACTAGTCATGAGTGCGTTACTTCCCTTGACTAGCCGCCCTCTTAGCATGTTAGCACACCCACAGGGGCGTACTAACGTGCTATTCAATGCACACTGCATCATTTGCAATGACGCGCATACCTGTGTTTATTGCACCGCGTCAGAATGCCGGGCATAGGGTAAGTGCACATAGAAAGAAGTCCACGGCACTTCCGGGCATGTGCACTAGGAGCTCTGAGGCCAGAACGCGTACATCTGGCTTCATAGTTTGCATGCCTGGAAGTGCCGGGGACTTCTGACCATGCGCACTGACCCTATGCCCGGCATTCTGAGGTGGCGCAACGGATACAGGTACGTGCATCATTGTCAATGATGACACTGGGCAATGACCATTGAACAGCATGTTTGCATGCCTCTGTGGGCGGGCTAACATGCTAAAAGGGCGGCATGAGCAAAGGAACTAACACCCTTGTGACTAGTCCCTGCACTCATTAGCATGTCATAAAGGATCTATACACATACTTTTCCCAAATATCTCTTTATCTATGCTACTAGATACAGGGACAGTTAGGCAGGGATTAGAAATATGCATCCAGAACTGCTTGTGGTCCTGTGTACATATTGCACCTGACAGGTTCCCTTTAAACAGTTTTATCTGCTGCAGATCTACCAGCACTATTTGTATAAACCCGCCCACACCACTGATTGGCAACTCTCTGTGTACAGTGTGTAAAGGCAGGAAGCTGCCTATCAGTGGATGGGGACTGGTCAGTCTACCTGGCAGCAAGTTTATCAGTCTGTTGCTGATAAATCAGTGATTTTATGAAAACTACACTAGGCAACCTAGTAAGTGAAACATTGCTGAAATCAGAATATTTGCCTCTACATCATGCTGCTCTGTGATTAGGTGGCAAAATCCAGATGACACTTTTTCAAGGAGGTCCAGGTGTTCTCTGCTTTGGACCAAAAGGGGCCATTGACAAAAACCTGATTACAAACTGTACACTTGCTGCGTCCCACAGTGATCACTTAATATAATAAAAGGTATAATGTACTACACAGTGTCCATTCACAACAATGGGTTATTTTCTGTAATGTAGAACAGCACAAGTCTTGGCTTGTGATCACACTCTACTATAGTCAAAAGATGATGAAACTGAAAAGAAGACATTCTCCCTTGCTTAATTCAGAATTTCAATATTGGGTGCATAAATGGGTTTTCTTTTTAATCTGGATAACTCTTTAAAGAGAACCTATCAACATTACTTTGTAATGTAAAGTAAAATATATGGCTATAATAGTGTTGTAATACAGATTACATTGATATAATTGAAGAAATCTCCTGTGTGGTTCTCCTGTAATCTGTGCTTGAAATGTTCTACTAATTAGGTCTTTTTGAGGTGCCCCTGAGGCTTCCGTCGCCACAGAGATATTGCACCTCAGCCAGAGGTGTAATATCCCATCCTGGGTAAGAATGGGGTCACCTACCGGTCCACAGACTAAACTTGCACACACCAATTCGTAGGCATACAATGGGTCAGGGATAGTGGCAGCAACCCCCATAGATGTATTCATGGGGCCATAAGTCCCATTTCTGGTCCCAATAGTGTGGGTGGGGCCTAGTCAGTGGGTGTGTGGGAGGAGTCAGGAAGAGAGTAGACGAAGGGAACCAGGAAGTTCAAGTTCAGTCAAGTCTAGAGTGTGAGAGGGAGGAGGAGAGGGAGGTAGTTACCTCAGGAGAGTGAAGGAGTAAAGTCTGAGGAGAAAGTGACAGAAGGAAGTTCCTGGTGAAGATCCTGGGGTCTAGTTAGGCCCAGGTGACACCGAGAAAGAAAGGATCCCAGGGCCACGGAAGGGCATATTGGCTCGTGGCCTGTTCCACTGAAAGATCGGGTGGAGGAATCTGGTTGCATTCGGGGACGGTCAACAGACAGAGGGAATAAAGACAATTCCTCAAAAGTAACACTGAAGGCCCAGGGGTGGTTGCAAGCGCCCAGGGCCACGACCCAGCACAGATCCCCGGTGAAGGGGGCAAGATACAACTGCGGTTAGCCCCTTTTGTACAGGCCCTGTGGTGGAGGACAAGACCAGCTCAGCTAAAACAGTCAAGGCTAAGAAGTCAGTCAGGAAAGGACACAAAGAGGGGTGCACCGGTACTGGCCCTTTAACTACCCGGGATTGGCGGAGGTCCCTGACAGTGGATCCTAGCATACTATGGGCAACCGGTTTGCTGCAGCACCAAGAGCAAAACAGTAAGTAAAGATCTTAACTGCAAGCCCTGTGTCGTCTGCTTTATCCTGCACTGCATCTACAACACCATAGAACCTACAAAGTACCAAAGGTTGCCCCGGGATACCCGCTCTACCTGTGGAGAGCAAGCAACATCTCAGCTTCTATAACATCAGCCCTGGAGGTCCCTTCCAGCAGCTTCGGCCATAAAGAGCTGCAATTTACCACAGCTGGCGTCACGAATCTTTCATAAACTTTATTATAATCATCACCCCCACAGCCGCCATGTTAATTGACCCCGCCAGGGTCACGAAGTCGGGCCCCGCCACCATGACTACCCAGGACTAGTCTGGCCTGACACCGGGTCACCTAAAGCCCTGGGGTGGGCGAGTCATTTTCTTCCCTGTGTGATTCCCCGGCCCCTCCGCCTGCCTCCAGTCTTTGAATGACAGGTCACTTCTGAGATTTCAACAGAGGAGGCAGGTCATTCAAAGACTGGAAACAGAAAGAGAGGCCGGGGAATCACAGACAGGGAGGGAAAATCCCATGCACTATGCACTGAATTCTAATTAGCAGAAACCATCAAATGGCGATTAAAGAAAAACAACAAAGCAGACTTCTTCAAAAGTATCAATTTAATCTGTTTTAAAGCACCATTATAGCCATGTCTTAACATTGCAAAATCATGCTGAAAGGTTCCATATAACCCATTCAGCCCCCGGGCATTTTGTGTTTTTCCTTTTTGTTTTTTTCCTCTCTTTCTTCCGAGAGCCATAACTTTTTTATTTTTCTGTCAATCTTGCCATATGAGGGCTTGTTTTTTGCGGGGCAAGTTGTACTTTTAAATGAAACCATAAGTTTTATCATATAGTATACTGGAAAACGGCAAAAAAATTCCAAGTGCGAAAAAATTGCAAAAAATGTGTGATTGCACAATTGCTTTTTGGGATATTTTATTCACCGTGTTCACTATATGGTAAAACTGATATGTCATTGTGATGCCTGAGGTCAGTGCGAGTTTGTAGACACCAAACATGAATAGGTTTACTTGTATTTAAAGGGTTAAAAAAAATTCACAAGCTTGTCCAAAAAAAGTGGCGCACGTTTTGCGCCATATTCCAAAACCCATAGCGTTCTTATTTTTCAGGATCTGAGGCTTAGTGACAGCTTATTTTGTGTCTCGAGCGGACGTTTTTACCAGTACCATTTTTGCGCAGATGCTACGTTTTGATCGCCTGTTATTGCATTTTGCGGCGACCAAAAAACGTAATTTTGGCGTTTGGAATCTTTTTGCTGCTATGCCGTTTACTGATCAGATTAATTGATTTTATATTTTGATAGATTGGGCATTTCTGAACGCGGCGATACCAAATATGTGTATATTTTTTGTTTTTTTTAGCCCTTTAATTTTCAATGGGATGAAAGGGGGGTGATTTGAACTTTTAGGTTTTTTTATTTTTTTTAATTTTTTAAAACTTTTTTTTTAACTTTTTTTTTTTATTTTACTAGTCCCCCTAGGGGGCTATAGTGATCAGCAATCTGATCACTCTGCCCTATCTCCAGATCACAGCTACAGAGCGGAGAACTGCAGATTTGGTGCTTTACTTTCAATGCCGGCTGTATTCCGACATTGAGAGGAAGTGACTCATGTTAGCTACAGGCATCATCACATGACCCCGTGCTACCATGGCAACCACCGAAAGTCACGTGATCATGTCACGTGACTTGGGGTGGGGTAAATCACTGTCATGGCGGTGTGCATATACATCTCTCTGCCAGATTTTGGCAGCGAGATGTAAGGGGTTAATGGTCGCGGGTGGAAGCGATTACACACGCGACTAGCAGGCACACATGTCAGCTGTTGAAAACAGCTGATATGTGCGCGGATCGCCGCGACCTGCCCACGGCAGGGGGCGGGGATTAACCTCACACGATCCATGACGTACCCAGTACGTCATGGGTCGTTAAGGGGTTAAGGTATTCAGTAGTGATGGGCGAACGTGCTCTGCTCTAATCATTACTTGATCGAGAATTAGCATGTCCGGGTACTTGCGGAGCTTGGCCAAGTATCGTAGGTGCTCGGATATTTCATTCATAAAACCACAATGCGCAGGCTTGCTTTACTGCATAATGTGCGCTGGCGCCCCAGGAAGAGCCAGTCGCAGTGTCTGAATGGTTCTCTCGGGGGATGAAGCAATGTTCTCGGACATAGCGTGACCAACAAAAAAAACCCTCCTGCTGGAAATGCTCTGTTTATTGCTGTTGGTATGGCAATAGAGACCTGAACAGGCCAATCATTGACTTTGCATAATGCTTGTTACTCTCGTCAAGCTCATCTGAACATGGGACCAGCTTGAATCGAGTAGCGAGCTTTCCAGAATTTTAGTGCCCACCCATCACTAGTAGTCAGCCAACATTGGAATGAAAAAGTAGTCTTTCAGTGGCATGGTCTTTTAAAAAAAAATTGTCAAGTTGGCATTGTGTTCAGTGGAACTGAACATCTGTCCCAGGAAACTTGATCTTGATAAGTCTTCCTAAAGAGCTGGCCTTTTAAATTTTAGTGCATTTTCTATATGGATATCAATATAGGGTGAATTCCAAAATAGGAGTGGATATGGTCGAGCTTTATCTTGCAACCCAACTCATCCCAAACTGTGTAAGCTTAAGTTATGCAAAAAGCAAATCGATTTGAAAAAAATCAAATCAACCTAAAATTTCCTCCCTTAAAATTCAGATTCGCCAGTATTCAATTTTTTGGGTCATTTGTCTTTGCTTAATTTTGTAGTATGATGGTCAGCATTGGTCACTGTTCAGGGCTCTTTGGCATTTCTAGTTCTGCCTAGGCTACACAACATCATGGCATTGCAGGACAATGCAAATTGTGAGTGGCCTAGTTAGTGAAATGTGTCATCCTCTGATGCCAAGATGTTACAAGGCCTAATTAGCACTGGAGATGCCGAAATGTCCTCAAATATGACCAGAAGACAGCTGAGCAGAGGCAATAACATACCGTATTTTTCATTTTATAAGACGCACCGGATTATAAGATGCACCCATAATTTAGATACAAAAAATGGAAAAAAAAAAGGGGGGTCCGTCCTATACCCCGGTGGTGTCTTACCAGAGGAAGATGGCAGCGGTGGTGGAGCGGGGCCACATGAGGCAGGGGCATTGCTGGAGTAGGGCGATGCTGCAGGCACTGTGTTGGCAGCGGTGGGGGCTGTGCTAGCTGTGTGGAGCAGGACTGTGCAGCATGTGTCCCATATGCTCTCTCAGCGGTACGGGCTTCAAAAAAATGATGCTCGGAGTTAGCGCATGAGCATCTGGGACACCTGCCGCACCTCTCAGCCCGCACAGCAGCCAGCACCGCCACCAGCACAGCCCCCACCACAGCCAGCACAGAGCCCCTTAACCACCTACCGTTAAGCTACATTCGGATTTAAGACGCACCCCAAAATTTCCTCCCATTTTTGGGAGAAGTGCATCTTACAATTTTGAAAAATACGGTACGTCATTTTTTTTAACCCTATGTTTATTATGTATATTGGGGACTGGAAAAGCCCTAAAGCATAATAAACATAATTAAATGTCAAATTAGATTTGTATCAATTAAGTTCAAATTTCTCAGCCGAATTAAAACAAATCTACCAAATTGGATTTTCTGCACATTCGCTCATCTCCACAGGCCACTGTCACTTATTTCTGCCCTTCTGATCCCAGAAAAACAAGAAAATAGGAAAAATGTGCTTCCCTATATTTGTTTTGCCATAACTCAAGGTTTTGGAGCAATTTGGAGATTTAAAGACTCAAAATCCCCCATTAGTTTCCCGCCATGTAGACGCTACAATATGGCCAAACGGTGGAGGGCTCCTCTTTCTCAATAGGTAATAAAGCAGCTAGAAGAGATGCCTCATAATATGTACACCCTCCCCCATGTAGATCAAGTCTTAGAGCATGACCGTGCCTTGCCCAAGGGACTAAACTTCTCTGGTTAATCCCTTTCCATTTTATGTAGATAGTACTAAACTAAAGCTGGGTTCACACTAAACGACAGCGACAACGACGTCGCTGTTACGTCACCATTTTCGGTGACGTAACAGCGACCTTGTAAGTCGCTGTTATGATCGCTGCTTAGCTGTCAAACACAGCAGAAGCAGCGATCATAACGTCGCTGTGTTACATGTTCAGAGAGCAGGGAGCCACGCTTAGCGCTGGCTCCTTGCTCTCCTAGGTACAGTACACATCGGGTTAATTAACCCGATGTGTGCTGCAGCTACATGTCACAGTGCAGAGAGCAGGGAGCCGCGCGCACTGCTTAGCGCTGGCTCCTTGCTCTCTTTGCTACAGTATACATCGGGTTAATTACCCGATGCATACTGCAGCCACATGTCACAGTGCAGGAGCCGGCGCTGGCAGCAAGAGCGGAGGCTGGTAACCAGCGTAAACATCGGGTAACCAGGGAAAGGACTTCCCTTGGTTACCCGATGTTTACGCTGGTTACAGCTTACCGCAGCTGCCAGTGCCGGCTCCTGCTCGCTTCATTTCGTCGCTCTCTCGCTGTCACACACAGCGATGTG
This sequence comes from Anomaloglossus baeobatrachus, assembly GCF_048569485.1. Taxonomy (NCBI): domain Eukaryota; kingdom Metazoa; phylum Chordata; class Amphibia; order Anura; family Aromobatidae; genus Anomaloglossus; species Anomaloglossus baeobatrachus. The sequence continues at coordinate 160,891,358 of NC_134363.1, read as the reverse complement.
TGTGTCACAGCGGGAGAGTGACGACGAAAAAATGAAGCTGGACATTCAGCAACGACCGGCGACCTCACAGCAGGGGCCAGGTCGTTGCTGGATGTCACACACAGCGACAGCGACGGGACGTCGCTGCAACGTCACCGAAAATGGTGACGTAGCAGCGACGTCGTTGTCGCTGTGTGTGACACCAGCTTAACAGGAGTGTTATTTCCTGCATCTCTAAAGATATTATTGTACGGTAGCGGTAAAGATTGTCAAGAGATTGCTACAGTGTGGATCGTGATTATGGAGTGCTAAGTGCTTGTTTGCTTAAGTACCCCGTACTATTAGATTTTGTACTGACATTAGCATGGGCATGAATATATGTTCCGTTATAAACTGTCGTAGAAAATGTGTGCAATATGTGAGCCAACCTATTATGTAAACTACAGTATATTATACATGCGAGAACGCAGATAAGGATGGAGTGCTTTCCTTTAGAAAAAAATTAAGAAATTCTAAAAAGGAGTCTCCCACCCAGGACTTATTAGGCTGTGTTTCTAGTATGTGTAGTGTCCGTTTTTTTCCCACGGATGCCACAAATACCCATTATAATTTATGGTGATCTTTCCATGTCCATTTTTCTCTGTAGCGTGGATGACGAGGGCCAATACAAGTCTGAAAAACACATACACCACACGGATGGCATCAGTGTACAATCCATGTACCATCCATGTGCTGTACGAGTTTAACATTTCAAAGTATAGGAGAAGGTGTGGAATTTCATTCTTCTTTATCCATATCGGAAAAACACTGATGGAAAACACTGATGAAAAACACTGATGACACTAGTACTGTTTTTCCATGAACGTGTTTTATACGCATATGTAAAAGGGGCCTTAGTCTGAGTTAAAATGGCTTCAAACATTTCTCAGTCTGGAGGACCCAGCACATACATACACTATACAGACTGTCCTTACGTCTAATAAAGACCCCCAAGGAGATTCATGCTACCTGATCAATGGATAATATGAATCAGACACTTAATGGGATATTGCAATAATGAATGTAAATACTCTGAAATACTCTAGCGACTCATAGGAAAAAATAATTTAAAAAATCTTCCAGGTATGGTGCACCTTAGATGATTAGTTCAAGATGCCAGTCCTGTGGGAACTTCTCCACATTCGCTTCCCTGGACTCAGGCTTTTGCCTATGCACACATAGGGAGAGACCTGTCAGTCTAGTGGAAATAGGCACGGTGAAGATGCCCAGGACCTGCCTTGGACTTAGTCATTCTAATTGCAAAATGGCTCATATGTTTTCACTGTTGCAGAGTATATCATACTGGATGAAATAATGCAGACAAACTTCAAACTGAGTATGGTTAAGATAACATGAATTTCCTGAAAAGTTCCCTTTAAGAAGCACTGTGCAATGCTTAAAAGGAACCTGTCAGGTGCAATACGCAAAAAAACACCAAAAAGGAGCCAAGACAAATGATATGTGCACACACAGAATGTGGTGAGCCTTCCTCATAAAGATGGCTGCAGCCAAGGTGCAAGATGCTGATGTCACAGCCACTCAACCTCCACAGTAGTGGGGAGGGACGGCTGCTTAGCATAAGACATGCACACTAATAAGGCTTGCACTGGGAGCCCATCATATAATGAGTGAAATGCACAGTGTCTGAACTGTAACCTATAAATGACGCCAGAAACCCAGGTCAGGCAGGCAAAACAGCACTATATAAGTGCATCTCGCACGGAATACACGAGACGCACAGTGTCTGAATAATGGCCTATAAATGACGCACAACACCAGGTCCAGGCGGGTCAGTTAGCACTATGAGTACACAACACATGACAGGCTCACCATTTAACCACCTGAATTCAAAAGGTCCACACACATATTGCAAAAATGGATAAAATGTGCCATACCTCAAATAGTGAGATATTAGTTTATATTTTGGCCCAAAATATGTAAGCTCGCAATCCATTCGTCAAGGATTCTCACACTTTCCATTTATAGGCCATTATTCAGACACTGTGCGTCTCGTGTATCCGTGCGAGATGCACCTATATAGTGCTGTTTAGCCCGCCTGACCTGGGTTTCTGGCATCATTTATAGGTTACAGTTCAGACACTGTGCATTTCACTCATTATATGATGGGCTCCCAGTGCAAGCCTTATTAGTGTGCATGTCTTATGCTAAGCAGCCGCCCCTCCCCTCTAGTGTGGAGGTTGAGTGGCTGTGACATCAGCATCTCGCACCTTGGCTGCAGCCATCTTTATGAGGAAGGCTCACCACATTCTGTGTGTGCACATATCATTTGTCTTGGCTCCTTTTTGGTGTTTTTTTTTATATAGTTCTTTGTGGTTTTTCTAGGTGCAATACGCACTCAGAACCAGGAGCAGTTCTGGGTGCATATTGCTAATCTCTGCCTAACTGTCCCTCTATACACTAGCAAAGATAAAGAGATCTTTAGAGAAAGTATTTCTAAAGATCTTTTATCATATGCTAATGAGGCCAGGGACTAGTCGCAAGGACGTTACTTCCCTTGGCTAGTCGGCCCCCTTAGCATGTTAGCACACCTCTGTAGGAGTGCTAACATGCTAATGAATGGCGCAGCGTCAGTGGCATGGTTGCTCTCACCTCCGCTGCCACTGCTGTTTTTTGGCTCAGTGCACATGGTCAGAAGTCCCGGTCTATCAGTTATGCATACTATGAAGCCGGATTTATGCATCCCGGCTTCAGACTCATGTAGTGCGCATGACCAGAATGTCGGGGATGTTCTGATTTTACACACTGAGTCGAAAACCAATGGTGGCAGCAGAGGTGAGAGCGACCATCCTCTGACGCTGCACATTCATTAGCATGTTAGCACGCCCACAGGGGTGTAATTACATGGCACAGCTACGACTAGCCAAGGGAAGTAACACCCTTGCGACTAGTCCCCGGCCTCATTAGCATATCATAAAGGATCTTTAGTAATACGTTTTCTAAAGATCTCTATCTATGCTAGTGTATACAGGGACGGTTAGGCAGGGATTAGCAATATGCACAAAGAACCGCTCGTGGTCCTGGGTGCATATTGCACCTGACAGGTTCACTTTAATTTTTCCTTGTGGGGTGCTGCAGTAAAACAGAACACTTTTTGATAGATTCTTGGAACACTTGTATCACACTAGTAACTGGTGGCTCTGAAGCAGATAAAACAGGGATTTTATAAAAACTACAGCAAGCAGCCCAGTAACTGCTGCTACATGATGCTGCTTTCTGATGGGGGCAACAAAAACCTGATGACAGATCCCCTTTAGAAGGTAATAGCTGGTTACTATATTATACTTCCTTGTTAGGATCTCATCAATAATTATAAGACAATTTAAAAAGTAAATAAAAAGATATAAAGAAATCGTGTACTCTAGATGGGGTTACCTTTTACGTTATCACAATATACAACACTGCGCTAGGAGAAGAGGCTTGCAAAGTAATGCTACATTAATCACATCAAGAAAGCAAATTAAATCTTTAAAAGGTTTTGCATGAGGTAGAGACCCCTTTTAAAATGTCTTAATCTGGTTGAGACCCCCTTCTAATTGTCAAACCATACAACCCGTTAAAGCTCTTTGTTCTAGAGGACTGCTGGCATGGATAGAAATCAATGGATACCGACTGACTTTAAATGCACATTAGCTTTGTGTTCCAACAGAGATAATAGCCGATCTCAAGAGGTCCCAAAAGCACAACCACCAGTAATCGGCTTGATGTTGGGGGGAGTGACAAAAGGAAAAGGAGTTTTCCAAATCAGAAAACCTCATTTGAACATGGCCTACATGAAAACCTGCAGAGTGGAGAATCCAAGCTGGAGTATATCAGATATATTGTAGACATCTCTATAAACGTACTCTAAGTACATAAGCTTTTTTTGTCCGAAATCACTGACCACATCTGGACCGAGCCATAGCTAGGCATTTTTTCACCATTGACAACAATTCAGTTGTGATAGGTTCAGGTTCTCAGCTCTACTAACTACTCATTGGTACCCTCTTTGCCACAGAGCACCGAGGACAAAGGCACCCTATGCCAGCTGCACAAAATGCATTAAGCATTGAATATTCGTCTGTTTCTTGAGTTCTTTTCATAGGAAATGTAACCTATCAATCACTACATGAGTCCACACATTGCTCCTTCTACAATTAGTAAATCAGAAACATATTATCATATCAGAAAAGTTCTGATCATCTTACCAAAAGATCTCAGAAAGAAATCTGATGCGATTCCCAGATATATGTAAGAAAAATCCCAGTGCCTAAAACTAGATCCCAATTCTATCTGCATTTCTGATCCCTTGGTTCTAATAACGCAATATGGAAACTGTCCAGTAGAGGTCCATAATCGCTAGAAGAGATCCTAGTGTACCTGTTCAATATACTGAGCCAGGGACCCATAGTATTGTGCTCGATGAAGGCAAAAAAAGGTTACGTAAATAATTCCATGTGGTTTTGTAGTATTAATGGCTAAAATAGGCAAAATCTAGCTTTTTTTTATGACAAATATTAATAAAAGATAAAGGTGATAAGGCGATCAACTTAATTGAGTCCTTATTTAGGACCAATTTCAAATAAATGAGCAAGAATATTTTATGGATTCAGATGACATCACCAAATGTTTCTCCCAAAATAAGATACTAGATATATAAACATTCCTTGGATTTGATTATCCCTAGTTTGGACAGTTAGACAATCTAGGAAAATAGTGAAATGCTACCATTGTAAAGAGTCGTTCACACAAAATGTGATTCCTGAAAGGCTACATCGGCAGAGAGCAAGCTAACAAATTCAATTAATGGAATGCCTTTAAGATCTCGTGGTACACCGGGCGAAAGAAAGTAGGTCAGTAAACCAAGGGCATAAGCACCTCCCATGCAAAGCTCAAATCCTGCCACTCGGGGGAAAAACCATGATGGGTTTAATGAGAAGGATTCATAACGTCTCTGCACACACACAAACACACACAACCCATGAACAGTTTCCAAACAAGGCAGGCCACTAATGAGCAATGATTTATGTGACCCTGGAGTATCAGTCTCATTCACTCCCACATAAGCCCCTATTGCACAATGTTTGATAGCTTCTAGAATGGTTGATGGGGTTTTGGCCCTAGGCACACCTACAGTTATTGAGGAAGAGAAGAACGGCAAATCCAAGCGTTGAAGTAGCAAGTAAGATGAGACAAATGTTACATGGGATCATGAAGTAGCGGACGACCAGAGAGACTTTGTGTTGGTAGATCCGGTCCCGCTCAGAAGCTGGCGCAGGGTAGTGGCAGCCAGTCATGGCAAAGTCTCTTCGAGGTCTATCTATGGTCTCCACAATGCTTTCTCCCAATCCAGTTTTACATCCTCCTTCTAACAGTCATATCTATTTCAACTATATAATTCATCTACAGCAACCCCAAGTAATCATTTCCCAGTTAGGACACCATGGTAGACTCAGACTGTCGTCAGCAAGAGTAAGGCCACTCGTGGTCAAGAACAACAATAATTTCCTTTTGGCAATCCTCAAGTTCCAAACATAAGTGGTTCTCAAAGACTTTGGATTGTGTGAGGTTCAAGAATCCCATTCCAAAATTGCAAAAAGAAATAGGGTAGATCCAATCGTAAGTGTAGATCAGAAATGCATCCAGGTAATAGACAAAACTGCAGGAAATCCTTGTGATGTTTGTAGAGATCCCACTTGAACATTTAAAGACCAGAAAATATTTCTTGAAGTTCTCTTGTAAAAACCTTGCATTTTAGATATTATTTCCTGCTCCAACAAAAATCCATTCATTCAAAGACGTGAGAAAAGCAAAGGTGCAAGAAAATGCTGTGGTACCTTCACTCCCAGATGAGATAGTAAGATTTCCACTGACTGCTGGTCAATCTTAGCATAGAGGAATTAGACCTTAAACTTCATGTACTCCAAGAAGCATGGCTTTATTAAGAGCTTCCTTTTAAAGCGTGAAAGTTCCTTGTCAATACTTCTTGCTTCTTCTTTCTAACTGATTCCCAGGCAGTCCATTTTATCAGCAACGCACAAGTGCTATCCTTCTTCCGATGAAATACACTGCCACTTTATTTTCACTCCCCCATTCGCCTCCTCTCTCAAACACAAGCAGAGGCGCCCACCCCCTCCGTTAGTGTCAGCCCCACTTCTTTTAACACCAGCACACAGTTTCGTCACTGCGTTCTTCAGTGGTCTTCTCAGGCAGCTTAACAACGATCTCTCAATATCTACCGTAAAGGGAAGGGGGGGAAAAAAAAGAAGAATAGAAAAAGAGTTCAGGCTCCCGTGGCTCATCAAATGCCGGTCCTTGCGAAAGAACGCTCACCCATTCATCAGCCAGGCAGGCACAGAAAATTAAGAGAGAAAGAGACGAGGGGCAATGTCTTGCAGAGGGGAGGGCTGGCAGATAACTAGAGTCTCATCAGAAAAATGTATGCCGTTTTCAGCTAAATGCAAGCATACGATTGCAATGTGCAGTGCGAATACAGGCAAGTTTCTGTATAGGTAAATATGATCTCACCTGCAGCGCTTCTCCTCAGTACTGGTGACTCCTCTGTATGGTCATTCCATACATGTAACCCTTCTCTGAATTCACTTGATTCTGTTCCAAGATACTTGTCGGATATATGGGTTCTCCACGACTTTGCAAATTGATTATTTCTCAGTATCCAAAGAAAGGCTGATGCAGGATGCTCAGATTCTCTTTCTGGCAGCAAAGTGCTTGGATAGCAAGGTAGATAGATTCTAGACAGGTCTACTATTCCCACCAACAGCAAGATTGTTAGTGCGTGGGGACTCCAGTTGGTGTTAGACTTTACCCTGTGTTGTTCAGAGGACAAGCTCTCTCTATTAAGCTGGAAAATTATGGGAGACTGAAGCAAAGACAGAGCCGGATACACTACAGTACTAGACAAAGAGTAAAGGCTTTGGGGAATTCTCTTTGCAGCCTCCTCAGGGTCCCTGCATGTGCATACAAAAGCAAAAAGAGAGGAGGGGGTTGAGCCGCTCAGTGACAGAGGGCGGGGGGGCATTGCTTCACCAATGCTCTCCCTCACACAACATGCTCCAGCTAACGATCTATCACAGAATGTATACCATGCAAATGGAGAGGGCTGATAAGTGCAAACTACACAAACTCCACCAACCTCAGTAAGGGCATAACAATGTTGAAAACTCCAACCCTGCGCCACATACTTAGTAATTTGTGTGATATAGTCTAAGCCTCTAGCTTGAATCCTTCCACAAAATATCAATGTCCAGAGCATCTGTATTATTATAATTTAATATAATTTATTATAATTATATTAAAGAGAGGGGTGGTTTATGAGCTGCGATGATTTTTTGTAAGTACCACTTAACCCCACCGGATTGTAAAGTGCTGCGGAATATGTTGGCGCTATATAAATAAACTTTATTATTATTATTATAATTATTATTATTATTATTAATAACCCTTTCTGTGCTGCAACCACAATTGTTCGATAAACGTTCAACAATGTAGGTATTTAGGTCTTGAGAGATGACACAATTACATTTTAGTCACCACTATCATTTTACAAATACATTAGCAAAGACATAGTGACTTAGGGGGGATTTGCACGTTGCGACATCGCAAGCCGATGCTGCGATGTCGCACGGGATAGTCCCCGCCCCCGTCGCAGGTACGATATCTTGTGATAGCTGGCGTAGCGAAAATTATCACTACGCCAGCTTCACGTGCACTCACCTGCCCTGCGACCGTCGCTCTGGCCGGCGACCCGCCTCCTTCCTAAGGGGGTGGGTCGTGCGGCGTCATAGCGACGTCACAAGGCAGGCGGCCAATAGCGGCGGAGGGGCGGAGATGAACAGGATGTAAACATCCCGCCCACCTCCTTCCTTCCGCATTGTGGCCGGCGGCAGGTAAGGAGATGTTCCTCGCTCCTGCGGCTTCACACACAGAGATGTGTGCTGCCGCAGGAACGAGGAACAACATCATACCTGTCGCGGCACCGGCATTATGGAAATGTCGTAGCCTACACCGATGATACGATAACGACGCCTTTGCGCTCGTTCATCGTATCATCTAGGATTTACACACTACGACATCGCAAGTGACGCCGGATGTGCGTCACTTTTGATTTGACCCCACCGACATCGCACCTGCGATGTCGTAGTGTGCAAAGCCGCCCCTAGATTGGGTGAGTTAGATTGTGAGCCCCAATGGAATATGATGGCACTATATAGTCAATGCATAATAATAATAATATTATTATTAATAAAAAATGCAACACTAAAAGATGTACATGTAAGCAGTATTGAAGACTAGAGAAGAGCGAACCCAAGATTCAGTGGTCGTACGAAACACAGACTTAAAAAAAAAAAAAAAAAGAGTTTGGGTTCAGAATTCGGTGCTTCACATATGCAAACCACTAGCGCAAGCGATGCTGTACTCGGATACACTCAGTGTGAGCCGCTGGCAGTGTTTGAATGGCTCTCTTTGGGGGTAACAACAGCGTGATCAGATGTGGGGAGTACAACCCCCCCCCCCCAAAAACAGAGTTTGGGTTCAGAGTTCAGGAGCTTTACATATACAAACTACTCATGTGAGCATTGTTGTGCTCGTGTACGCTCAGTGCTCAGCCCAGTGTGAGTCCCTTGTAGTGTTTGAGCAGCTTTCTTTGGGGGTAACAACAGCGTGATCAGATGTGATGTGTAGAAAAAAAAAAGGAAAAACCTCACCCACCCTGCCCAGGAAGTGTTCTTTTTATGGTTGGCTGCATCTCAGAGGAGACCTAAACTCCTCAATTAGTGACTTCCATTGAGATTAGGTCAAGTCCAGGTCCCAAACTGAACTTTATGTAAAGTCCGAATTAACCCACCGAACCGAACTTCCACAGGTTTGTTTATCTCTATTGAAGACCACCAATAATAAAAATAATTTTCAGGATACCTCCAAAAATTTACAAATGGGACATTATATTTCTGGATACCTATTTTTGCAGCATTTAACTGAACCCCAAACCAGTGCTTCTGATATTTTTTATTTTAAACAGATAATCTAGGAGACAGCTATCTCTTCCAACTTCCTTGTGTTCAGCACTGCTGTGTACTCTATGAGATAGCCATAGCCAGATTCTTCGGCAATGGATTATCCCCATGCCAAACAAAAGGATTGGTGGTTGAAATTCCAATGGTTATTTCCTTCTTTCCACTTATTATCTCTCGGGAGAGTAAAGCTGGGTTCACACTAAGCGACAGCGACAACGACGTCGCTGTTACGTCACCATTTTCGGTGACGTAACAGCGACCTTGTAAGTCGCTGTTATGATCGCTGCTTAGCTGTCAAACACAGCAGAAGCAGCGATCATAACGTCGCTGTGCTACATGTGCAGAGAGCAGGGAGCCGCGCTTAGCGCTGGCTCCTTGCTCTCCTAGGTACAGTACACATCGGGTTAATTAACCCGATGTGTGCTGCAGCTACATGTCACAGTGCAGAGAGCAGGGAGCCGCGCGCACTGCTTAGCGCTGGCTCCTTGCTCTCCTTGCTACAGTACACATCGGGTTAATTACCCGATGTGTACTGCAGCCACATGTGCACAGAGCAGGAGCCGGCACTGGCAGCAAGAGCGGAGGCTGGTAACGAAGGTAAATATCGGGTAACCAGGGAAAGGTCTTCCCTTGGTTACCCGATGTTTACGCTGGTTACAGCTTACCGCAGCTGCCAGACGCCTGCTCCCTGCTCGCTTCATTTCGTCGCTCTCTCGCTGTCACACACAGCGATCTGTGTGTCACAGCGGGAGAGTGACGACCAAAAAATGAAGCTGGACATTCAGCAACGACCGGCGACCTCACAGCAGGGGCCAGGTCGTTGCTGGATGTCACACACAGCGACAGCGACGGGACGTCGCTGCAACGTTACAGAAAATGGTGACGTAGCAGCGACGTCGTTGTCGCTGTGTGTGATACCAGCTTAAGAAGGCCCCCTATAGACATTAGACTGTCAGTGGGTGTGGACAACTTTGGTCTAACATGTATGGAAGTCTTTACAATCAAGAAATACCATCTTCGAAGTGGCACAGCTTTTTGCATTGCCCCCAACACCACTATAACCAAACATTATATTGGCGTATAAGTATATTACTTTTAGCAGTGAAATAGTCTGCAAAGGTCTCTCCTTGATTTACATCTGACATATTTTCTATATAATTAGTTTGTCATTTTTGTAAAGCTTTAGGCTCAGAGTTGTCCCCGATATACCAGTTAATGGATAAAAGCATGACATTTGCTGTAGTGTGGAAACACAATTTCTAGGGTTGCCATAAAGAGAAGAATCCAATTTCCTCTTGTCACAATTGAATAAAAAATATAAGACAGACCACAGCTGTGATATGGAAACATTTTTATTGCCCCTCACGTTAGTCTTTGACCCATGAAGCATGGATTAAAGAGGGGGCCCATAAACAACATTTATCACCGATCCACAGGATAGAGCATTACTGATAAAGCAAAAGTAGAGAGAGATTAACAGGACTCTTGAGGCATACCATATGGCAATATGCTAAAGGTTTGTCTACATGAACCAACGAGTGGCACAAACTGATCACCGATTGGCAACTGTTGTGACTGGCGATCGTTTAATACACTGTTTACATAGGCAGAACGCTCATAACGATGTGCTCTAAATCATCTGTAATTAATCAATCATTCAGTGGGCATAGGCTACCACTGTTCTCAGCAGCTCGAGTCCTTTTTACATGACCTGCCAAGAATGATCTGTTCTGCAGCACAAAGGATCATTTCACCCAACAATTAAACATTTTGCTAGTTTGTTGGGTGATCATCAGCCTGTTTAGATGGCAAAACTATTAGGACATGAGCATTCCTAAGAGTGCTTGTTCACAATTATCTTGCTCTATAAATAGACCTGTAGGATAGGTCATCAATATTGGATTGGTAGTGTTTTGGCATCCTGCATATTAAAGGGGTTGTCCAGTTACTTTTATTTTTACTCATGGCATATCCTTAGGATAGGTCATCAATATCAGATCAGTGGGGATGCAACCCTGGACACCCCCATAGATCAGCTGTTCTTAGTGTTTGCACACGTGATAATTTACGGTTAACTGTTGGTGGCCAAATAGAGGCTACTATGCAGTTGATGGAGTGGTACTGCTCCACACTGTAACTGACCACATCCGGACACCACCAGCACTGGCCGATTGGTTGGGTTACCGGGTGTTGCACACCTATTGATAGTTAAAAGAAAAACGTTTTGATACTGTGTTAGCTAGTTGAAAAATGATTGATTGCTCTTTTTTCAGAGCAATCACACCTATCGATCTGATACTAATGACCTATCTTAAGGATAAGCCAAAAATATTATTAAAATATTAGACAACCCCTTTAACCGCTCACAGCTCTGGCAATGGTGGCATATAAACATTAAATAGAGCTGCACTGCGCAGCCCTTTTCAAAGGGTAGTGCAGATCATTTGTAGAGTAGGAGTTAATCTGCTGTACCCAGTATCGGCCACTATACATTGAACAGATCTGTATAGTTTGGTTCCATTCACTGTTTATATCTGGCTGTCATTGGAGCCAATGGCTGGTCAGTGGGGGTGCCAGGTTTCAGACTACCACCAATCTGATATTGCTAATCATATCATATACCTCAAATATACCTTTTAAGTGACAATTTTTATATTTGATTCAAAACGGAAGACCTCCCTATAGCATCAGCCATTAAATTACATCTTTAATTTCCAAAATAGACGCTAAGGAATCTAATCAGTTGCTCCATTCAACTTGTCAAAATTTGTAGCCTTGGATAAAGCTCATCTCTAAAACAATCTATTTTTTAAATATGTAGCACACGTAACATATCTACATACAGATTTTGATCACAATGACTAAAGGGATGAGTTTTCCAAAGTGCAGCCATAATTAACTTAAAAGCATGAAACGACTGAATCGGACATTAGTCTTTACTAATTTGTTTGCTGTTTTTATCTAAAATGATTTGATCAGCTGGTGAAATTAGTGAAAGGGGAAAAAATTGATCCCTTTAATCAACTAAAACGTTGGTTTCAACTAATAGATTGACTCGTATTGACTGAAAAGATGTGTATGTCACTTTGATTGTGTGTGAGTGTCACTTTAATTCTTCAGATATTTTGTCATACCATACCTGATGAAAAGACCTAAGGAGTCTGGAAAGCTTGCTTTGTAACATCATTCATTTTATTTTAGTTAGCCATTAAAAGGTATCAGAACTACAAGATTATAATTTAATAATTTTGTTTCTCTCACTGAGAGCAATCAATCACTTTAATTTTGCAAACACTCAGCTAAACAACCCTCCCAAGAATATTTCTTGCACAAACGTGACATTTAATAGGGGACCATACAGCTCCATTATCTACATGAAAAGAGATCCTCCTGTCCCTGTGGGGACCTGTAAAATAAAGACTGCTGTGTGCTGACAATTAAATGGCACAGATAAGTGTGTGTTCACCTTATCTCTGCTCGCTATGTACATGCATAGTAGACACATGCACACTCTGAATTTGATACAGAAAAAGGCCTCCATATATTGGTGAATGGAATAGGAGGAGGAAGAAATGTATGAACACAATGGAGCTTATTACCCGCTATCTATGTGCATGACTGCTGCAACATTCAGTGCCAGCCACCATGTCATTATCAGCTGGGCTGGGAGAGGTAGCATACACTTCCACATCACCACTGGAGTTCATTCAAGAGGTGGGGGTCGTTAATATACTGTGAAAGACCCCACACAACACATGCCATTTGCTCAGATTTTGCACTTTTTTCCAGTATTATGGAGACATTTTCCAACAATGAGCCTACGGGAAATCTCATTTTAATCTCCAAGTGGCTGAAAAGCTGTCAAATTTCCAATTTCATTCTTAGATGCCTTATAGTCAGCAATTGACAGAACTTAGCAATCAAGTACTTAGGGGAATGGGATCTCTAATTACTTTCACATAGGAGAATGGGAGTTGTAGTAAAAACAGCTGAACTAGAAAACAATTGTAGAGAATATATTTAGGTTTCATTATCCAGATGTTAATATGGATGGATAAGGGTTCGGGTAGCATCACTTGCTGCCTATTGTTAGGCAGTACACAAAATGTATTAAGGTCACCGCTCATCAATGACTATAAGTGAAAAATATTGTTTATGTAGCCTGCACAGGACAAACATTTAGAGATGTTGCAGGGGTTAATGTATAATCTACGATATAAAGGTTCTCAGATACAAAAATATTGACAACTAATCTTTAGAACCGATCATTAATGTATGATTGATGTGTTTGACTCATAAAGGTACCGTCACAATAAGCGACGCTGCAGCGATCCAACCAGCGATCTGACCTGGCCGGGATCGCTGGAGCATCGCTACATGGTCGCTGGTGAGCTGTCAAACAGGCAGATCTCCACAGTGATCAGAGATCAGCCATGTAATGACCCAGTGCTTGGTAACCATAGTACACATCGAGTTACTAAGCAAAGCGTTTTGCTTAGTAACCCGATGTGTACCTTGGCTATGTGTGCAGGGAGGCGTGAGCCGGCTTCTAGAAGCTGCGGATGCTGGTAACCAAGGTAAATATTGGGTAACCAAGAAAAGCCTTTGCTTGGTTACCCGATGTGTACCTTGGTTACCAGCGTCCACAGAAGCCAGATCCCTGCACATTCAGATCGTTGCTCTCTCGCTGTCAAACACAGCGATGTGTTCTTCACAGCGGGAGAGCAATGACCAAAAAATGGTCCAGGACATTCAGCAACAACCAGCGACCTCACAGCAGGGGCCAGGTCGTTGCTGGATGTCACACACAGCGACATCGCTAGCAAGATCGCTGTTGTGTCACAAAAAACGTGACTCAGCAGCGATGTCGCTAGCGATGTCGCTTAGTGAGACGTGGCCTTAAGGCTATGTGCGCACGTCGCGTAAAAACATGCAGTTACGCTGCGCTTTGTAGCGCAGCGTAACTGCATGCGTCCTGCCTCCCCTGCACAGTCTATGGAGATTGTGCAGGGGCCGTGCGCACGTGGCGTTTAAGAGCGCAGCGCTTCGGCTACTGCCGAAGCGCTGCGCAAAAAGAAGTGACATGTCACTTCTTTCCTGCGCTTTGCCGGCAGCTCCTGCTCTGTCTATGGCAGGAGCTGCAGGCAGAGCGCATGGAATCGGCGCTCACTACGGACATTTCTGCAGCGATCTAAAGCGCACATGTGCTCTTCAGATCGCTGCAGAAATTTCTGCAGGGCTTGTACGCAACGTGCGCACATAGCCTTAGACCCCCAACCCAACAGCTCAGTACTTTAGAGGGCTAATGTTTGCTTAAGTACACAGCTGTGATGTCTGCCTGGAAGGACAGTCTCAGAGTGGCTGTCATGGACCGGCTAGAGGCAAGCCACTCATTAAGCAGGATCCCGAGAACCCCGAAATCCTTTAAGGTCAAAAACCAGAGATGGCAGCGAGGTACAGAAATGGCAGGCAGGACAGTAGTCATAGAGCAGGCAGGGGTCAAAACAAGGGAATCAATTTACAGAACAGGGCGAGAACCAGAGACAAGCAGTGAACTATAAGACTATATCTGGCAGCAACCAGCAGAAAGGAGGGGGAATTAGAAGGGTGTGCTGTCTTCCCAATGGCTATAGCTGAACGGTGGTAACTTCAGCTGGAAGACACATGCCACCACAGTCAGCCAGTGGTACTGCAGGCCCCAGAGAAACCCAGCTAAGTGGATGAGCGGAGACTGAACCCACCAAAGCCACTGATGACAACTCCTCTCCTATCACCAGCACTGCCCATGGCGGGAATACGACAGCGCCTGGTGACCAAAGCAGTAGTCGTAGGAGCGGACTCCGATGGGGACGTGACATCAACCTTGTCTGTGCCTTTTAGCACAGCTCACATCTGTCCAAGAATGCAGCCACCTCATTCTTCTGTTTAGTGAGGGCCTGGATAAGTGGCAGACATTACTACCAAAAATTATTGAACGATCCTATGATTGGGTAATCAATGCTTTTTCTTGGAAAATTACTTTAAGCCATAAAACTTGAGTAAAGACACATAGAAAT
The DNA here is from genome assembly GCF_048569485.1 of Anomaloglossus baeobatrachus. Taxonomy (NCBI): domain Eukaryota; kingdom Metazoa; phylum Chordata; class Amphibia; order Anura; family Aromobatidae; genus Anomaloglossus; species Anomaloglossus baeobatrachus. Next base: position 160,876,252 of record NC_134363.1, on the reverse strand, counting down.
ACATGACCTAGTGTCTAATCAGATCAACATCCATCTAAAATGGTAATTAAATGGCTAATTGATCTACTTGAAATTCTCATTCTACAGAAAGCTCATCCAATTTGCTTTAAAACTGGTCTCCTGATCACGATTTTAGCAATTAACTGTATCTATTCCCAATATACAGAATACAAAAGTTTTTATTTTAGAGTGATAATTAGAGATGAGCAAACCCCGAACAGTAAAGTTCGATGTTCTTACCGAACACAGACTTTAGAAAAAAATCAGTGTTCAAGATTGGGTGCTTTACGCATACTGACCAATCAAGCGAGCATCGCTGTGCTTGGGTACGCTTGGTGCTCGGTCCAGTGCGAGCCGCTTGCAATGTTTGATCGGCTCACACTGGGGGTAACAACAGTGTGATCGGATGTAGTGTGTGCCAAACAAAAATGAATGGAAAAACCCCGCTCACCTGCCCCCGGAAGTGATCTTTTGTGGATGGCTGCATGTGGATGGAGACCCGAACTGCCCAATTAGTGAGTTCCACTGGGGTTCAGGTCAAGTCCAGGTCCCAAACAGAACCTTAACTAAAGCCCAGTTGAACTCGCAGAACAGAACTTCAAAGGGTCCGCTTATCTCTAGCAATAATTATTGTAATTAGAGATGTATAGATCAATTTGCGGGACTCCGGTTCATTGGTCAGGTCAGTAGTAGCTCGTCACTGGACAGGTGGTTAGCGAATCTCTTACCATTTTGGGTCCCCAGCATAGCTTTTCATTTGCCAGGGCTCACGCAATGTCATCATTGAGCATGACCCATAGATGACGTTGCACCTGACCGGTTAATCAAAATCGCACCAGTATTCAAAAAGAAAAGAGATTCATTAGCTTCCCATCCATAGGCCAATGACTACCGACCTGGCCGATAAACTGAAGTCCGTACATCTCTAGCGATAATATCAGATGATGGCAATAGGTTCTATCCTAAGGGTAAGTTCACACAGTGCGTTTTTCGCGGCGTTTTTGCGCGTTTTTCGGGTGCGTTTTTGGCCTCAAAACTGCATGACTTTGCTTTCCCAGCAAAGTCTATGAGTTTTCATTTTTGCTGTCCGCACACAACTTTTTTTTTAAGCTGCGTTTTTGAGCTTGAAAAAAAAAATGGACATGTCAATTCTTTCCTGCATTTTTCTGCGTTTTCCCCCATGCAATGCATTGGAAAAACGCAGCAAAACGCAGAGATCAAAAACGCAGGAAAACGCAGCCAAAAACGCACCAAAACGCATGCGGTTTTTGACTTGACGCATTTTTTCGACGCAGGTGCGTTTTTGTGCGTTTTTAGCGGCAAAAACGCACAAAAATGCAGCGTTCAAAAAACGCAGTGTGTGAACTTAGCCTTAAGCTGCGTTTTTGAGCTTAAAAAAAATGGACATGTGAATTCTTTCCTGCGTTTTTCCCCCATGCAATGCATTGGAAAAACGCAGAAAAACGCAGAGATCAAAAACGCAGTAAAACGCAGCCAAAAACGCACCAAACCGCGGTAAAAAAAAGCATGCGTTTTTTTGCCGCATTTTTTTTTGCCGCGGGTGCAGTTTGGTGCGGTTTTAGCGGCCAAAAACGCATAAAAACGCAGCGTCAAAAAAGCGCAGCGTGTGCACATAGCCTAAAGGCCCAGTCACACTAAACAACTTACCAGCGATCCCAACAACGATACAACCTGATAGGGATCGCTGGTAAGTTGCTAGGAGGTCGCTGGTGAGATGTCATACTAAGAGACGCTCCAGCGATCCCACCAGCAACCTGACCTGGCAGGGATCGCTGGAGCTTCGCTACACGTGGAAGCATGCTGCGCTTGGTAACTAAGGTAAATATCGGGTAACCGATGTGTACTCTGCTACGTGTGCAGGCAGCAGGGAGCCGGCTTCTGCGGACGCTGGTAACCACGGTAAACATCGGGTAACCAAGAAGCCCTTCCCTTGGTTACCTGATATTTACCTTTGTTACCAGCGTCCGCCGCTCTCACACTGCCAGTGCCGGCTCCCTGTTCCCTGCACACATAGCCACAGTACACATCGGGTTAATAACCCAATGTGTACTCCGGCTACGTGTGCAGAGAGCAGGGAGCCGGCACTGACAGCTGACAGCGGCGGACGCTGGTAACGAAGGTAAATATCAGGTAACCAAGGGAAGGGCTTCTTGGTTACCCGATATTTACCGTGGTTACCAGCGTCCGCAGAAGCCGGCTCCTCCTGCCTGCACATTCAGTTGTTGCTCTGTCGCTGTCACACACAGCGATGTGTGCTTCACAGCGGGAGAGCAACAACTAAAAAATGGCCCAGGACATTCAGCAACAACCATTGACCTCTCAGCAGGGGCCAGGTTGTTGCTGGATGTCACACTAAGGGTACCTTCACACTTTAGCGATGCAGCAGCGATCCGACCAGCGATCTGACCTGGTCAGGATCGCTGCTGCATCGCTACATGGTCGCTGGTGAGCTGTCAAACAGGCAGATCTCACCAGCGACCAGTGACCAGCCCCCAGCCAGCAGCGACGTGCAAGCGACGCTGCGCTTGCACGGAGCCGGCGTCTGGAAGCTGCGGACACTGGTAACTAAGGTAAACATCGGGTATGGTTACCCGATGTTTACATTAGTTACCAGCGCACACTGCTTAGCTTTGCTCTCCTAGCTACAGTACACATCGGGTTAATTAACCCGATGTGTAATGCAGCTACATGTGCAGAGAGCCGGAGCCGGCAGCACAGGCAGCGTGAGAGCTGCGGAGGCTGGTAACTAAGGTAAATATCGGGTAACCACCTTGGTTACCCGATGTTTATCTTGGTTACAGCTTACCGCAGCTGCCAGATGCCGGCTCCTGTTCCCTGCTCGCTTCATTTGTCGCTCTCTCGCTGTCACACACAGCGATCTGTGTGTCACAGCAGGAGAGCGCCTTTGAAGAAAACGAACCAGGGCTGTGTGTAACGAGCAGCGATCTCGCAGCAGGGGCCAGATCACTGCTCAGTGTCACACACAGCGAGATCGCTAATGAGGTCACTGCTGCGTCACAAAAAACGTGACTCGGCAGCGAGCTCGCTGTGTGTGAAGCACCCCTAAGCAACATCGCTAGCAAGTTGTGCCTCAGCAACGATGTTGCTAGCGATGTTGCTTAGTGTGACGGTACCTTTAGGAAGCTTCTGCCTGGTGTAAACAGCCAAATGAGATAAAATGTATCACCTATAAAGCTGCAATTACAATGCACGAATATCGGGAATGAGCATTCCTAGAAAGATATGTTTCCTGATAATCTGGCAATGTAAACAGGATAACAATTACCTGAAGAAAAAGCAAAATGCTTGTTCATCAGGTTCATCAGGAAATAATCATTTGCCTTGCTTTAAATGCATTGTTCTCAGCAGCACATCATTCCTGTATAAAAAGAACAAGTGCTGCTGAAAACAATAACAGCTATTGATCACAGAACAATCTATTAACGATTGTTCCGTGTGCATCCACGATTGGCAAGCCTAAACAGGCTATTAAATGACGGACGACCAGCAAACATTTAGCCCATCAGTGGTCACTTCTGGATGAAAGTGGTGTAATGTAAATGAAATCAAAGATTGGTCTGATGGATCAGTGTGTAACCTAGTTTAAGATTATTCACAAGGCTCTCTACCCTGCAGAGCCCATTTGAAGGGTTATTTTTGTCTACATTTATGAGATAATTAACATAATGACTAAGAGGATTGTTAATGACTATCTATAGATGTACCCAATATGATTCTAATTAGTGCATATAGGAAAAAGAATAAAATATATATTAAATTGCTGTGATGTGCTTTGGAAATTCGTTGTCCTTTAATATTGATGCCAAGTCAAACCTCATTCCGAAATCTATTTTTTCGTGTAAGCATAAAAATACAACGGATCATTTCTCATCAGTTATCATTGTGATAGATCTGACTTTCAATAAAAAATGTTGTGTTTTGCCATTAGTGTGGCATTCATTTTTCTCACATGCAAAAAAAAATAAATAAATATTTCAAAGCTTTTCCTGCCCATTAAATAATAAAAAAAAAACAAACAAGGAGCATTTCGATATCACAATGATGAATGAATTTCTAATGGACCCATTCATTTGAGTTTAATCATGGATCAAAAATTGATATGTCTTCATTTTGTTTTTCACAAACATGGCCATAAACCGGGTATACACAACATTTTTTGGACAAAGGGCCACACTGCCATACTGAGTCAATCCAAAGGGTAGCTAAATTATTTAAAGAGGTGCTTACATTAATATATCCCAAGAACTACGATCAGTATATTAGTACATCCCCAGAAACACGTTTTTAGTATTTGAAGAGGAATTGGAAAGTTTTTGCTTGCAAAAATCAGCATGAACACACGCTAATTAAAAATGAGTTTTTGGAGCAGAAACTCACCAAATCCACCTCATAGAAATAATCAAAACTTAGAGATGTGGGATTAAGTTTTAACATGGCCATGAAGCAAGTTATGGATTGCTACATGTATAGAAGATCAGAACCACCATCAGGAAATGAGTGCCGCACCAGATCCACCATCAGTACAAAAATGCAGCAGCCCCTTACCACTTGGACACTTGTGCGTCAGCATAGGTTGCACCAATGATATGTCTACCCCTGAATGCAGCATCAGAACCTCCGTCAGAACATGAATTCAGCATCAGAACCACCATTAGTATATAAATGTAGCATCAGATCCACAGATAATACATGGATGCAGCATCAGAGCCACTGTCAGTACATGAATGCAGCATCAGAACCACTGTCAGTACATGAATGCAGCATCAGAACCACCATCAGTACATGAACGCAGTACCAGCACCACAATCTGTACATGCATACAGCACCAGGCATAATGCAGCAATCAACTGCAGTATCAGGTCAGCCCCATATACAATTGTAGTATTTGAACCTACAATTCCCAGTATGTCCTTAACAACAGTAAGGAGATGCTGGTAGCTGTTATCAGCCATCATCAGACAGCAGACCATTAGGAACTTCAGAATTGATGATACATAGTCAGTATCACGAATAAACATTTACATCCAGATACCTTATAAACAACATCTCTGATTGGAGTTTTTCCCATCCCATTTTTTAGTACATGGGGTGTATGTACTAAAAAATGATTTCATGGCGAGAACCTTTCCCTCCAGACTTTCTTTTCCTCCACATTCATCAGTACTTCCAGACATGATTAACTTAAAAATAAAAGTATCATTATACTGTCCATAAATAAAAATATCTCCCATGCTGCATCCCTAAACAAAATAACTGCCACTCGTAAAAATATCCCCCACACTGCTCCTCTGCATAATATAACCCCCCATGCATTGCCCCTCTGTATAATATGCACCACACATACTGCCTCTCTCTATAATACCACACACACACAGCCCCTTTCCATAATACACCCCACACACCCTGCCCCTCTCCATACTGCTCCCCCCACACTGAACCACTCCATTAAAATATCACCACTCTACCCACACTCCCTCTCTTCAAAATATTCTCTCTGATGGCCTGTTTCCATAACACCTCCCACCCCAGTGCCCCTTACTAAACTGTGCCACCTTTCACAATACCCCCCAATAATTTTGGTATCTTGGCAGTAACATGGATTCTCTCCTCATCCAAAATTATTACACATTTAATCTTCAGCTCTCCTCCATGGAGCCATTTCTGGGACCAATGTCTCCAATGCCTCTGCAGAGATGGCAGCAGTGTGATGACATCATCACGCTGCTGCACGTTGGAGCAGGAGCTGACACACACTCATCTCCTCTGCACCAGTCACGGCACCCAGATTTTCAAATGTATTCTCATCTGAAAGATATACTTACAGCAGAAAAGAGGGCAACTAGTCCAGTCAGCGCAGGCCAAAACATCTAATGCACCAACATGACTGGACTAGTTGCCCTCTTTTCTGCTGTAAGTATATTAAATTTTTGGGGGAGTTTTGTCTCCTCTTTTTGTTACTATTTTTGATATTTATCAGTGTAGGGACTTGCAAATATGAGGATCCGTGACGGGGATTGCAGGCTTATGTACATTGGCCAATTTACTAACGAATACCTCATAATTTGATATATATTTTTTTGCACATTTTTATACAGGATGCAGCCAGGCCTCTTAATACAGGCCGTGCATAATGGAGTCTCTGTCCCTATGTGCTGCATTTGAGTAGTGCCGGGTAACCCGCCTAATCTAATAGTAAGGGCGTGGTAATAGGTTGCTGGCTGGACACCATGCGCATACAAGTGTGAACAGCGCCCTATGCACGCCATTAGTGTGCAATTTACCTTGCCCCTGTTAAGCATCCATCATATTGAGGAGTTTGTCTGCATTCTGTTGGTGCATTAGATGTTTTGTCTGGGCTGACTGGACTAGTTCCCCTCTTTTCTGCTGTAAGTATATTCAATTTTTGGGGCAGTTTTATCTCCTCTTTCTTACTATTTTTGATATTCATCTGAGAGATGCAAATACATTTGAGTATTGGAGCAGAGAGCGTAATCTGCCAGAACGGTATGCGGGCCACAGCAAACCCTTTGGCATGCCACATGCAGCTCAAGGGTCATATGTTGTGCAGGCCTGCCATAGACTAAAAAGAATATTTGTTTTATCTGTGAAAAGCCCTGATAGAACAAATACAACAAAAAACGATGTGTGAATGAGGCCTCATCTGGGATCACTTTGACTTTGATCTCTCCATACGTTTGTAATATGAGAGAGGAATATTTACAGATGGTGTTATTTGTTTCTGCACTGTTTACTCGCCCTCAATGAATTTACATGCACACCTACATGTTTGTTATATATATTACAGCTGCATCCATTAAACTGTCATTCTACCAGTGTACACAAATATTATGATAATCACTCTCTTTCCTCTGTCCTAGACATTCTTATTAACATCATTGACGGGAGTGCTACTTTGTTTAGTATCTTAGTGACACTGACAATACTCCAGTCTCCATATATTCAACCAATAGAGCTGGCTGGGTTGAGGTCAATCATCATTCCAATTACTATACATGAGTTGAAAACCTTAGAGCGCAAGGGACTCACAAACAATTGCAGCTCAAGATCAGTCAACACAGTTGCAGCCCAAGATCTCACAAACCCTTGCAGCCTAAGGACTCGAAACACTCGCAGTCCAAGGGCTAACAAACATTTGAACCTCACAGCTCAAGATCACACAAATCTTCACAGCCCAAGGACTCACAGACCATCAAATCCAAGGACTCACAGGTTCTCGCAGTACAAGGTCTCACAAATACTTTCAGCCCAAGCTCTCACAAACCCTTGAAGCCAAAATCACACAAACCCTTGCAGCCCAAGGTTTCACAAACCTTCGCAGTCACAGGACTCACCCGTTGCAGGCCAACGGCTCACTGACATTTGCAGTCCAAGGTCTTACACTTGCAGCCCAAGGACTCAAGCCTCACAACCTTTGCAGCCAAAAATCACACAAACCATTGCAGCCTAAGGTCTCACAAACTCTTGCAGCCTAAGGTCTCACAAACCCTCATAGCCCAAGCACTCAATGACCCTCACAACCCAAGAGCTCACTAACCCTTGCAGCACAAAGATTCACAAATCTTCATGGCTCAAGGACTTACAATCCCTCACAAGAATGGACTTGCAGCTGTTGCTGTGTCAAGCTTCACAAAGGGTTAAGACTATTCCGATTTTAACAGCAGCTTTCAAGTGAGGAACAAATCTCACAGACTCCAGTCACATAGGAGCTGCTGATCAGCTGTCACACTGTAATAACTTGTGCCAGAAATGATAGATAAGGGAAAAGAGGTGTGAGTGAAATTTTGGTGCCTGTGAAAAGCGAGTGTTGATAACTAAAGTTCTTTATCAAACCACAGGGTTACATAGCACGTGGGCAATGGCAACTCCATTATTCACAGCTCTCTGTACTTCCTATGCCCAGAGCAATGCCTGCTCCCTGCACACACTATAATCAATCTCATGCCTCTTGCCATGTACCCTGCCTACAGTGTGGCCAATATTAGGTCTCTTATCCTCCAGTAAACACAATGGGTCGCATTTATCAAATCTCTCAAAAAGAAAAATTTTGTTCCCCTTAGTAACCAATCAGATCTCAGATTTTTATTACTTTAACTGCTCTGGCAAAATTTAAGCAGCACCTTGATTGATTGCAAAAGCAACAGTTTTATTTTTTGATAGTTTAGAAAAATCTACCCCAATGATCAATGTTACACTAGCATATACAATAAGCGAAGCCACGTTTCAGTAACATGTACTGTTTTAACTGGGTAAAAACAGTTAATTACAGCTTCCTTCATCCCATTCTATAGAATGGCTCTGTTAGTTCATTTTTTGCATATAAGAACAGTACGGTCATCAACTTCCCTCACAAGTCATTTTTTTAATCATGCTTCCCTAAATAGCGCCATCATGTTTCACAGCACTTAACAGATATCATCATCACTGTCCCCATTGTATGACAGTAAGCCAAAAATCCTTCAGGAATAGCGTTTTGTGGACAGATGAGACCAAGATGGAGCTTTTTGGGAAATCACATCATTCTACTGTTCACCAAAAACAGAATGAGGCCTACAAAGAAAATAACTAATTACCTACAGTAAAATATGGTGGAGTCTCAAAGATGTTTTATGGTTGTTTTGCTGCTTCTGGTACTGGGTGCCTTGACAGTGTGCAAAGTATCATGAAATCTGAAGATTACCAAAGGATATTGGGTCTCCAATGTGGTGCCCAGTATCCAAAAGCTGGGTTTATATCATTAATCATGAGTCTTTCAGCAGGACAATGACCCTAAACATACTTGAAAAAGAATGCAGAAATGGATGGAAACAAAGTGCTTCAGAGTTCATAAGTGGTAGCAATGAGTCCAGGTCTAAATCCTATTGAACACCTGTGGAAAGATCTTAAAATTGCTTTTGGGAGAAAACTCCTTCAAATAGGAGAGACCGAGAGCAGTTTGCAAAAGAAGAGTGGCCCAAAATTCCAGGTGAGAGGAATAAGAAGCTTGTTCATCATTATAGGAAGCGATCGATTGCACTTATGTATTCCAAAGGGTGTGCAACCAAATATTAAGTTGATGGTGCCAACAATTTCTTCCAGCTCATTTTTGGAGTTTTGAGTTAAATTATATCCAATTTGCCTTTATTCCTTTGTGTGTAATTGGAACAACACAAAAAAAAAATCAAAGGATATAAACATGTGTATAACAAAATGTGTCTAACTGCAATAATTTTCTAAGCAAGAAGGCCTGCGGAGACACCATCACATGTTTCTCAACGCTGGCAGGAAACTAGCCAGGTCTTTCACCGGGAAGGAACAACCACGGGAAGGGCAGTCTCCAGTCAAGGAGACCACCTATGCCAAACATGGTATCCATCCACAGACAGCCGTTTCGGGGTATTTGCCCCTCATCAGTGTGGAGTAGGAATCTGGCTAGTGGGAGCATTGCCTAGTAAAAGACTATATGAGCAAGGATGGTTGACCTTAGGGAGATCAAGGCCTGCGGAGACACCATCACATGTTCTCAACGCTGGCAGGAAACTAGCCAGGTCTTTCACCTCCCTAAGGTCAACCATCAGGCAGAAGGCAGGCCTTCTTGCTTTGAATATTTCCCAGGGGGCATTGCTCTAGAATCACTGCGTTGAGAAACACGTGATGGTGTCTCCGCAGTGGTGGATGTTGATCTCCCTAAGGTCAACCATCCTTGCTCATATAGTCTTTTACTAGGCAATGCTCCCACTAGCCAGATTCCTACTCCACACTGATGAGGGGCAAATACCCCGAAACGGCTGTCTGTGGATGGATACCATGTTTGGCATAGGTGGTCTCCTTGACTGGAGACTGCCCTTCCCGTGGTTGTTCCTTCCCGGTGAAAGACCTGGCTAGTTTCCTGCCAGCGTTGAGAAACATGTGATGGTGTCTCCGCAGGCCTTCTTGCTTTGAATATTTCCCAGGGGGCATTGCTCTAGAATCACTGCGTTGAGAAACACGTGATGGTGTCTCCGCAGTGGTGGATGTTGATCTCCCTAAGGTCAACCATCCTTGCAATAATTTTCTGGGAGAAATACTTCATTTTCTAGAATAATTTCTAGGGTGCCCACGCTTTCAGCCATGACCGTATGACCATAAGGCCGAGGTAACACTAGCATAGAGCATCAGATGCGATATGCTAATGACACTCGGCTCAAACTCTTCACATAATCCGAATGTTATTCTACTGTGCTCCAATTCCCTCAGATGCTAGAATTGGATCACAGGTGAGGAGAACATGGAAAGATTAATTTCTCCATCTTCTCCATTGTCTGCTTTGCTATATATCGGACTAAAGTCATCAGTGCAGTCCGATGTTTCACAAGCACCCATAGACTTATATGTGTGCGCGTGACCTGAGACATATGGCCAATCGCAACATGCTGCAATTTATTTGCTCATACCGAATTGAAATAAGAAGAAAAAAAAAATCGCAGATCTGATCTTGAATTCTCAGTCAATCATTGAATAACATTGGTCTGAGTGCAATGAGAGTTCCTCTCTTTGCATTTGTCCGATTTAAACGCTAATGTGAGCGAGCCCTAGATCACATCATAGGAGCGCACAACTTCTATGTGGTAGCAAATCTGCTGAAAGAAGTTCAGCAAAAATATAGATAAAAGACTTAAACTCCCTGTCGGAACAAGTTCACCAATAGATTATTGGTAAATTCATTTTCCCGTCAACAAAAATGTTGCAAAAAATGCAATCAAACCTAATTTTTTTTTACCAAAATGCATGCATTTTAAGAGAGAAAAGTTGCCCTGCAGAGCTCCACATGCTTTAAACTTCATAGGCTAGAAGACCACCTAAAAAGACCACTAAATCCATGAATAAGGGCCAGGTTGCTGTTTTGTGCTGTTTTGTTTTGTGGGGGCGGGGGGGGGGGGGGTGGGGGGGAGGTAATTGTGCTGGGGCAAAGTGCTTTTATTTTTTTTAATCAGAAAACCCAAATGTAATTACATTTAGGTTTTCTGATGAAAAAAAGCACTTTACCCAGGCACAATTTAAAAAAACAAAACAAAAAACAAAACAGCAACCTGGCCCTTATTCACCCATTCCAGATCCAGTGCTGAGTATCTACTTCTACTCCCAGTGAGTATTGTTGTCTGCAGCCAATCAGTGAGCTCAGTGGCTCTGTTAGCGTAACATGAGTGACCTAAGAGACGGTGAACTCAATAATTGGCTGCAGCGCTGTCAATGTGACGTCAGTGATGAAGACAACAAAAGGAACTAGGAACAAAGACTCAGCACTGAACCCGAGAAGGGGGAATAAAGCACAGGTTTTTTGGGGGTTTTTTTAAACAAACTATAGCCATAGAACATAGGTTTTTCTCCCATGATTCCAACAAGTCAATGATCCAAAACATAAAGCAAAATCTACAATGAAATGGCTAACAAATAAACGTATCCAGGTGTTAGAATGGCCAAGTCACAGTCCAGACCTGAATCCAATCGATAATCTGTGGAAAGAGCTGAAACTGCTGTTCACAAACGCTCTCCATCCAACCTCCCTCAGATCCAGCTGTTTGCAAAGGAAGAATGGGCAAGAATTTCAGTCTCTTGATGTGCAAAACTGAGAGACACATACCCCAAGCGACTTGTGCTGTAATCGCTGAAAAAGGTGGCGCTACAAAGTATTAACTTAAAAGGGATGAATAATATTGCTTGCCCCACTTTTCAGGTATTTATTTTTTAAAAAAAGTGTAAAATAAGCAATAACATTCGTTCAACTTCACAATTGTGTCCCACTTGTTGTTGATTCTTCACCATAATATTAAAATTTTTATCTTTATGTTTGAAGCCTGAAATGTGGGAAAAGGTTGAAAAATTCAAGAAAGCCGAATACTTTCGCAAGGCATTGTGTATATATATATATATATATATATATATATATATATATATATATATATAATCTGTACACCATTATGAAACTTAGGTGAATATTTAAAAAATTACGCAAGAAGAGACATGAAAATTAAATCATTACAAGAGTAATAAAACTTTCACACTGAACTGCAGCAGTATTTATGGCTAGAACAGCTTGTCCCCCTGCCATAGAGATAGTTCTGTTTCATATAACTTGTTCTTTTTTTTTTTTTACTGCACTATTCTAAGTCCTGTTGTGTATAAATACGTGACTCTTCAGATTTTGTGTTATACCATGCCTGATGAAGAGACCTGAGTAGTCTCGAAAGCTTGCAATTATTACCATCTTTTCAGTTAGCCATTAAAAGGTATCAACCACTGAGGACTCTCTGTTCTTTTAAACAATTTTTTTATCTCTACTGGCTAACACGGTACAAAGATATATTTTACTTGTAAAAAAATGAGTAAACTCCTTTAGCTAAAACAAATGTGCAGGCACGGAGAAAATGACATTATTTTCGGAATGAACATTATAATAATGTGAGTGCCCCTTAGTGGTCCTGTTGTGTTTTGCAACATTGTAGCTGAGAAATTAAAGGCAATTGAACATCTGGATTTGGGAGTGCTGATCCGCTTCTGTGACGATTATGGGGACCTTTGTAGCTCCAAATGTGCTGAACTACATTTACCATTCCACAGCTGGCTGAAGTTTATGGAGCAGCTGCTTCTCAGCCAATGAGGGTTTTCTAGCATATATAGGGACAGAAATAAAGCTAGCTTTTTGAATTACCTAAAGAAAAAGATTTTGTTTCCTACCACGCTTATACTTTAGTTTATGGTGCCCCCTTTTCATGCATCAACCTCCTGCCCCACCAGACATGCTCTGCAGCAATTGTGGCACTTTCCATCATAATCTGCCTATATTAGAAAAAGTACTGGAATATATCCCTCAATAGGTTTGCCGATCCCAAGAAAATATATAATAGACTGATATTCTTGTGTCATTTTCCATAATAACTACCACCTAGGCACAATGCAATACTGTATTTGCTGTATGAGCACTAATCATGGAAAGTCATTGTATACAGGGCATGATGTGTCATTATACCTCCGCTCTGCCCATTTATAGCACAATTCCGTTATATTCCAAACTGTGCATCATATCACTATATTGGATGTAATCCTTTTAGCCATATAATTAGTTCGAAATTGCATTGAGCTTTCCATGAACAAAATGAATTATCTCTAGCTAAGAGTTGTGTGTCATACCCTATGACTCCCTAAAGACATTACTTGCTGGGCTCTGGGTCTTAGATCTAGATAAAATCTATCATGTATGCATCAGAGCGTTTTATCTGCAACAGCTGAGCCCCCTATAAAAGTTCAAATGGCACAGCCCCATCCAATCTTTATAAAACATAGTGGCCATATTGTCAGTGTCTATTACTCAGATAGATGCGGTTCTCCGTGCAGAGGCATTGTGGAGCGCTGTTGACAAACCGACATAACACAATGACAGCGCCACACCTCACGGCACAAATTATGAATGCCCTGCACAAATCTTCAGTTTTGTCAGCAAGAAGAATCTTTAAGAGCATTCTAGTCATAGCAATTTAATTAGTTTTATAACAAGGGGGAAGTAATTTAATTTACATTCACAGATTGCTTCCCATGAGGGAAAAGGGGGACATTTAAATTGTAAAGTGAGACCTTCTTGTAATGTTTCTACAGCTCCAGGGGCCAGTAATGTATTGTTCTGCTATTGAACGCCAAAGGTAAAACATTGCTATGGTCTACAAGACCACTGTTCTTCTCAATCTCCGAGAAGGTGTTTTGTTGTTAAGTATAGATTAAAATAATGTGAATATTGTTCCAAGATTGCTTCCAAAATGAAAGCCTCCCATGATGGAAAAAAATAAAATAAAATTCCAGTCCTGGTTTTGGTGCAAACAACCAATCTCCTACACAAACTATTGATTAGTTTTAAAAAGCAGTTTGCTGAGATCCCTGGGGAGAAGACGGAGAAATACTCAATTAGGAAACAAGCTTCTTTGTGCGATGTAGTGGGTGAGCTTATGTGCTTTGCTTTGTGCAACTTGCATGGAAGAAAAAAATCATGTTAAAGCTTCCAACGTGGCAGGAGGGGCCTTGTGACATATAGTAGTCATATACGGAGGTGAAAAGAACATGGTTTAAAATAGAATGGGAGGGTTGCGTGATGGCCCAGGGGGAGTAGTAGTAGAGCTCACAATTAATTATGAAGAGTGACGAGTGCTGCTAGGTGTTGGTACACTCATCTCTTCTCGTGGTGTCATCACAAGAATCACACCATGACGATTTTTGCAGATTTCAAGGTAAGAGTAAGACAATAAAAGTGTAAATTTAGATTTAGCAGTCACATTAATTCCTTCTGACTCTTAGATTTGAGGGTTTGCGGGCATTCGATAATTTCTAAACTGCTAAGATTTAAGGTAAAACCAACTGCTAGGAAAAGGATCATAAATGGAACTCTCTTATTGCCAAATTCCAAGGAATGTTCTTGGCAGGTTCTTCCGACCACCTGCTACCACCACATGACCCATAGGGACTGCGAGAGTCTGTGCATGGTCCAAACAATTGAAGCCATTATTGTGCTCCTCTGAATCTATAGCACATTGATTTGTGAGGAACAGTGGTGTGAAGTATTGGTTGGGGGTTGGTTATGGAAATAAGCACAGTTCTGTCACTATGGAGATGCTCCAGGTCAACTCTTGAAAAAATAATGAAGTCACAACATTTCTGCGTAATTGACAAGTCATGAAAAACAAATGGCAGCCAAAAATTCACTCCCAAGACCAATCCTGTCATTCATATGTTGGGAACCTCCTGGCACCAATGAACCCTTTAGTATTAAGTGTTTGGGAACTGTTCTAGTGGGTCGGAGAAAAAAAAATCTTGAGAAGAGATTGAGTTGGCAATGAATGCCAACAATGACCCTTTTAGATTTATTTGAGCATTAAAGGTGTTAAAAGGAATGTCATCTGAAAACTACCTATTTTTTTGTATATTTTTAAAAACAATATTGGCAATTTTTTTTCATATCCTAATCTTTATTAATATACAAAATTAGCAATCTTGCAATTTTCAAGCTGGCTAATGGGGCTATTTTTAGATTCATACTGTCGAAGAGCTTTCAGGAGACTTCTTATCATCAGAGGCAGGATTACAATGACAGGCAACAGCTGAAAAGAATCCACCATGCACAATATGTAAAGTCACAGATCCTTTACAATGATATTTGCACACGCTAATTAGGAGCACTAATACAATAGGGTGAGATTCTGTTCACAGTCACTAATGTGCATGTGAATTTCCTGAAACAGGAACCCAGTATATAAAATAAATCAAAATTTTTACTTTTAAATTTTTTGATACTGAAAAAACCCATTGGCAAATAATAAAAGAAATACACACAAAACTGAACTAAAAACAATATATAATTTTCTGATGAAACATTACGTTTAAAAACAATTCCTATTATGAAGATAAGTTTTGACAACTCTATGGACTCAGACAGTAGGAACTCAGGGATGAAATCTAGAATTGATTAATATGTATTTATTCTGATCCCTTCAGGTACCATTTATATTGCAGACCTATTATTGATTTCCTTAAAGCTAGGAATACAGGGGTCACAAAAGAACAAAAGACAATTTAGTAAGCCTTTACTGATATTAAAACAGCCCAAATAAACATTGAATCAAATTTTAGTTTCAGAAGTTTTTTCAACAAATCTGTCTGATGTGAATATACTCTGCAATGCATTAAATCTAAGAGATTTTCAAGGGTGAAAAAAATGAAGTGGGAATATCATTTTCAGTTAAAAGTTCTTATTTTTGTTTGTATTCTCTATATTTCAGGTTATTTCCTACTTAGGAAAGTACCTAAAAAATAGTTTTGCTTTTAATATGAGAAGTAAAATGGGTTAATTTCCATTGCTGAAAGTGTGCACGGTCTTTTATTGCAACCATTTGTAGGCCAAGTATAAATCTTGATTAGTGATGAGCGAGCACTACCATGCTCAGATGCTCGGTACTCTTAACTAGTGATGCGTGGGCACTACCATGCTGGCACTCGTAACTAGTAATGAACGAGCACTACCATGCATGGGTGCTCTGTACTCGTAACTAGTGATGAGCGAGCACTACCATGCCCAGGGGCTTGGTATTCGTAACTAGTGATGAGCGGGCACTACCATGCTCAGGTGCTCGGTACTCGTAACTAGTGATGAGCGGGCACTACCATGCTCGGGTGCTCGGTACTCGTAACTAGTGATGAGAGGGCACTACCATGCTTGGGTGCTCAGTACTCAAAACTAGTGATGAGCGAGCACCACCATTCTTGGGTGTTCGGTACTTGTAATTAGTGATGACCGAACACTACCATGCTCAGGTGCTTGGTACTAGTGATGGGCGAGCACTACCTTGCTCAGGTGCTCAGTACGAATAACTAGTGATAAGCAGGCACTACCATGCTCAGGTGCTCTGTACTCGTAACTAATGATGAGTGGGCACTACCATGCTCAGGTGCTCAGTACTCGTAATTAGTGATGAGTGAACACTACCATGCACAGTACTCATAACTAGTGATGAGGAAGCACTACCATGCTTGTTACTCGTAATGAGCAGTTAATGCTCGGATCGGTGTGACTGCTATATTGAGTATAATGGAAGTTAATAGGGAACTTGAGCATTTTTCTGGAAAATCTTTTGTGAAAATGCTTGATTTCCCCATTGACTTCCATTATTCTTAATGAATGAGTCAAGCCCATCCAAGAATGAAACAGCTCGTTACGAGTACCGAGCACCTGAGCATGGTAGTGCTCGCTCATCACAAGTTACAAGTACGGAGTACCCGAGCACGGTAGTGCCCTCTCATCACTAGTTACAAGTATTATGCACTCAAGCATGGTAGTCCCCACATATCACTAATTACAAGTACCGAGCACCCGGGCATGGTAGTGCTCACTCATCACTACTTTTGGTATACATTTCCATTTCTCCTGAAACCTACAAATGCCCTTGATGATAAGCCATAATCAACATGATAACGGAGATCTATCACATAGAGATGGTGTGAATCACTTTGCAAGACCCATTAAAATGGCAGCGAATGAACGGAAGAGGGAGTATCGCCACTTACTTGACGATGGCCGTGGCTCTTCTGATTAGCTGGATTGCTGCAATGTTATATAGAACCATGGCAGCTAATCCATAGAAGAGCTGCAAATGCTGGAAAGTAAGAGGCAATACTCCCTCTCCAGTGTGGGGGCCATGGACTGTCGTGGCCAATGGAATGGGATGTGACAATAAATTTGTTCCAACTCTATCATCAGAGTTTATTTTCACCTTCACTGTGTGAGAAGCGCAATAGCTATGGCTTTACTATGATCATAATTAATATGATTGACATCCATAATGCACCTCATTAAAGGAAAGGGTCAAATCTGATATAAAGATAATCTTTTAGGCTTTTACTTTATATCATTCTGTGAATATCACAGTGAGCAGTTGATCTATTTCATCTACATGTATGCTTTAATATGACATGAGCTGTCAAATCAGCTGCTGTAAAAGAGAAGAAAAATAATGTACGACACAAATGAATGAAAACTACTGCCTAGTGGCAAATATTCACCAAATTATAATTGTATATCACCGCCAAGCTGACAAGTAAAAAAAATTACTATTGGTACGCATTAACAATGGAGAATGGTACTTATACAGCTTATTAAATACCACGTTGCAAACACTATCATCTCGTTAGAGGCCATTGACGATCCATTTATAAAAGCCCTCACTTTAAATGGAAAATGTTTATTTATACTTTACTCAATTCTTTTAAAAGGAGTGGCCATTTCTAGAACATTTTTTCCTTAGTGTATAAATGTATCTAAAATGAAAAATTAAGCTACTTTGTAAATATTTTAATTAAAATATTTTCATAAAATATCCCCCATATACCGTATTTTTTGGACTATAAGACACACCGGACCATAAGACGCACCCTGGTTTTAGAGGAGGAAAATAGGAAAATAAAATTTTAAGCAAAAAATGTGGTCATTACACACTTATGGGGCGAGGATCTGCTGCTGACACTGTTATGGGGTAATGTCCTGCTCATATACTCCCCAGCCTGCTCATATACTCTCCAGCCTGCTCATATATTCCCCATGCTGCTCATATACTCCCCAGCCTGCTCATATACTCCCCAGCCTGCTCATATACTCCCCATGCTGCTCATATACTCTCCATGCTGCTCATAATAAACCCCTATCCTGCTCATATACCCCCATCCTGTGGCACATAAAAAAAAACAAAAAAAAAACGTTCATATTCACCTTACCTCACCTCACCTCACTCCCTGCAGCACCGCTCCTCTTATCGTCTATATCAGCGGCAGCGCCGCTGAGTGGAGCCATCCCCGTTCCCCTGCAGCATCACGATCTCCTCCTGTCTGTGCCGGTGGCTGCGTGTGGACACATGCGCACAGCGATTACGTCATCGCGGTGCGCGCCGATAGTCTCCACGCAAGTCAGCTGACCGGCACAGAAAGGAAGAGATCGGGATGCTGCAGGGGAACGGTGAGTAATGTGTACTGATTCACTGCCCCCCGCACTGATGATGATGTTCGGGGGGCAGTGAATACAGCCGCACATGATCGCTCCAGGCTGCAGTTGCCAGGGGTGATCATGCGGGCCCGGCTGTTTATCCCTCGCCCATCACCCCGCCCACCTGTCAGTGCCGGCTTCAGCGCTGAGAGATGATGGGCGGGAGGATGGGCGTGCATATTAAATGAGCGGGTCCACGTGATCACGGCAGGCTGCTACAGCCTGCTCGTGCCCTCGATGACCCGCTCCACCGCAGCACCCTCATTCCCCGCAGCCCTATATTCAGACCATAAGATGCACCCCCCACTTTCCTACAACATTTGGGGGGAAAAAAGTGCATCTTATGGTCCGACAAATACGGTAACTATTTTGCATCTAAAGTGCTAAGCAGAGTTATTTCCAAGGAAGAAGTATAAAATGCCAGCACAATTGTCCAATAAAATCAATTTTTTTTCAAAATTCCATTAAAAAAGGTGGAACTACACCAGAGCTTAAAATCTGACATGTTTCAGGGGCGACAAACACCCTTAATACTATGATTAAGGGTATTTGTAGAGCCAGAAACACGTCGCGTTTTCAAGCTACTATGTGGTGCCATCTTTTTTAACAGAATTT
This sequence comes from Anomaloglossus baeobatrachus, assembly GCF_048569485.1. Taxonomy (NCBI): domain Eukaryota; kingdom Metazoa; phylum Chordata; class Amphibia; order Anura; family Aromobatidae; genus Anomaloglossus; species Anomaloglossus baeobatrachus. The sequence continues at coordinate 160,857,051 of NC_134363.1, read as the reverse complement.
AGAATAAAGGCTTTTTTATTTTATTGGATAATTGTGCCAGCATTTTCCTCTTTTTCCTTTGTGAGTCAGTGACAGGTGTCATATACGAGAAGGTCACTATGTTCCTCCAGAATGTGCTTGGAGATCTTGTGAGACCTGCTGGAGTGTGGTGTAGTCACAGTCACCGCTGTGAGTGCTACACAAAATATAAGAGTGTGAACTTGGTCAAGCTATTTTGTTTACGTAAACCTGTTAGGCCTTTTATTTTTGGAGAGTTCGGTAGGTTTGGCACTTTCTCTCCAGTCCAGGTCTTGCAACAGGCTCATGTCCGGTGAAATACATTTAATCCTGCAGAGCACAGCAGAGTGTGTTTCACTTGGAATCCAAGTTACTGGAGCAGCAGGTGCTGTGTGAGCTGGCTGTGTGGAGCAACACAGGCCAGTACTGAGAAACTTGGATATTATAAGCGGATCCCTGCACCCAAGATTCCTACAGTGGTGCAGGAGGCAGTCTGGGCATTTATAGGACAGCAGTTACGTGAACTGGCTGTGTTCCGGGTTTCAAGGTCTGTAACACGTGTTGCGTGAATAAAAGGCTGTTGGTGTGAACAAGTTCCTGGGTCACTGCCTCACTTCACTGGCTCTAGGAAGCTGCTGCCTTACCCCTTGGATATATTTTTGCTGTACTTCACTATCTGGATTTGGTGTCCTTGACTCCATATTTAGGGCTACTTCAATCTGCGCTACAGGTGTGGGGAGCCACATTATTTTTCTTTGCATAAGCAGATTTATGTGTCTCCATATAGAAGGATGTGTAATTGGGGGTCCTCTCTCTTTACATGTTATGGATACTTTTCAAGTTAGTAGGAGGTTAGTGATAGATGGATGGAAATATGGCTGCAGGGTTTGTTTGTAGTCTGTTACCAGGGAGACACATAGGTTTTTCATTAGAGATGAGACAAAATCCTGAAATTTGTCTAGGGCAAATTTGATTCCATTCGAATAACATTGAGTCAGAATTGAATCTACCCGAAAAATACATTTATTATACTCTGCTGAGGTTTCTCAGGAGGATACTAGACCAAGAGCTGGGAGGGGGTTTATTAAAAAAAAAAAAAAAAAAAAAAAAGATACTCGTCACCTGTCCTAGGCCCACCTCTCACATGTCCTTCCACCTAGCCTTAATCACTGTCTTCTACTCTCAGAATAGTTTTCTCTAGTGTCTTGTGCCACAGACTAGGCCTCATGTGTACATGTAAGGCATAATGTAAATCACTGATGTATGTCATGCCCAACGGGAAAAAGTGAGGCGTAGGAACCAAAGAAAGAAGACCAATCCAAAGTGATCGGAGAAGCAAGGTGGAGACCAGCAGTGTCACAGCAGGTTATGGGTAAATCTAAGAGAGGTAAGCATAATCTTTTTTTGGCTGCAGCAGTCACATGATACTATTGTCATATGACGTTGCAGCAATCAGATCAACATCGCAGATCATGGAAGTGTTTTTATTTTACGATGTGCTATGGAGCTCCTACTTAGGGTTTATCCTGTAATGGAAAAATTCCTTTAATGCCCTCTTTACATGTCAGTGATTCTGGTACGCATGTTGCAGTTTTTATATGTACCGGAATTACAGACATACACAGACCCATTAAAATCAATGGGTCTGCGCACACATCAGTGATTTCTCACTGACGGGTTGCCATGCGGCACACACTCGTGTCCGTGTGTTCCGCACGGAGACAAGTCCGTTTATTCTGGCATCAATAATGACCCATGGACTACACAGTGGTCAGATCAGAGAAACACGTACCAGAAAAATCACGTACATTTAAAATAAAAAGCTTTTTAAGCTCACCCGTCTTCAGCTGCTGCTGTCTCTGCTTCCAGGCTGGCTAATTATGCTCATACATATGAACTGCACCGCCAACCCGGAAGCAGCAGCAGAGGGGAGACGGCAGCGGCAAGACACAGCATCGCAGGAGATATCAGCACCACGGACAGCAAAAGCGTGGACAGGTGAGTATAAGTGCCTGATCTCTGTGTATTATCACGGATAGCACGCAGAGATCACACATGTGCCAAAATCATGGCACACGGAAGGAGATATGCACCTTTATCACGTTAGTGTAAAGTGTATGTGTTTTTCACTGACATGTGAAGGGTGCCTAAGGCAATTTTCAATCTGACAGGAAGAAATCTACAGTCTAAATGCAGAAAATATACTACTAGACCCCTTAGAATTGTGAATCTATTTGCTTCCGATAGAAGTGAACTATAAATAGATGTGTCTTAGTCAGGGCTGTATTTTCTCCCCAGGTATGACTTTAGTTTACTGTCCCTTTATGTCATAACTGATGCTTTCGCTAAGTGTGCGTTCCTTGGTCAGTATAATGACGGGATTGATCAATGTGTAATGCTCTCCCTCCTCCCGTCTTCCTCAGCTCCAGATGGCACTTAACTTTCAAATCCATATCTCTCTGCATTTCTAGCTCGCTCCAGAGGTGGGCCATTTTTTTTCAAGGCTTTAAATCTCCTAGGGTTGTAAAAACCTAAATTAATAATAATTACCCAAGAAAGGAATAAAGCAGGCGGAGAGAGTTGCGTGCTGGAGGCAGCTGCCTCTGCTGCTAGAGTGCTTGGAAATAAACACATTAGAGACGCTTATAGGAGGAAAATTGAAAGGGGGGACCATAGAGGACGAGCACATTAAGTGTTCAGGAGAGGAATACACATCTCATGCCCGGCACTTAAAAGAATACAAACTCCCAATAGGGCCAAAGACAAAATTATACCTTGAGCATGATGGATCAAGTAACCAAAAAATAATTTTCTTGTGGTGGAATGTCAGTGTTCTTAACATACTTTAAAAAGGCAAGTAATAAATAATGTAAGGATAAATGGATAAAAATTGTATAAATCAAACTGATGAGATTCTAAGATGACAGGAGGAGGGTGGGGCCAGAGGCAGAGGGAGGGGCCAGAGGCAGAGCTCCGCCCCTCCTCCTTTCTACATAGAATCTCATTAGTAACAACTGCCATCTCCTCTCCCAATAATGGTAAAGTCTTCACTGACAGATAATAATTTCATCACCTGTGCAATATTAAGGAGAAAACATGATCTGTTGGGGACTGTGAAGACTAGGGTTTGGAAAACGTTTCTCTACGCATCAGATGAGCACAGTAGCACTAAAGTTGATCAGGATAGAAAGAAATAGCTGTCTACAAATATCTTAAAGGCTGTCACACTGTAGAGGGATCAGTTTTATTCTCATTTTCACAAGGAAAGACTACAAGCAATGGGATGAAACTGATGGGGAGGAGACACAGAGTAGATATTAGAAAAAAAATGTTGACAGTGAGGGTGATCAATGAGTGGAACAGACTGTCACGAGAGGTTGTGAGTTCTCCTTCAATGGAAGTCTTTATATAGAGGCTGGACGGATATCTGTCTGGGATGATGTAGCGAATCCTGCTTTGATCAGGGGGTTGGACTAGATGACCCAGGAGGTCCACTCCAATTCTAATATTCTATGATTCTATGAAAGCAGTGCGCTCTAGAGATCTGACTGACTTCAGAGTGATGCTTATAAGCTTAGGATTGACCTTCTAAGTACTGCACATTGTCAACAAACACTAGAAGATCACAGAGGCAGGCAACAAGCTGTAAACATTATAAAAAATGGCAATGTGTCATGTTGGCGGGTGTGAACTCACTGCACCATGATAGGGTCTACCCTGAAGATGTGCAACTAAGAGCCTATCGGGTCTTCACCAGTGTCTCTGATGGTGATGTTGGACTTGGTTGTTGATAGACACCAAGTTCCACTCCAGGGCAGGCCCCGGGGAATGCAACAGCTTACTGGAGGGTGAATGACGCAGGTACAGGTGGGCAAGTAGGACGGAATGGGAGCAGCAAGCAGGAATTGGTAATTGAGACTGGCAGGACGGAGTTGGAGTAATCGGCAAGAATTGGTATTTAAGATGGACAGGACGACAGTATAAGCTAGAGGGACAGAGCACACTGGGAACATAATTGCTCAGGCACCTCCATGCTGGGGAAGATGCCTTAAATATATAGGCTGGGGACACTTTGAGTACGTGCGCTGTCCCTTTAAGAGGTGGGAAGGGTGCAAGAGCATGACCTGGGAAAGAGGAAGCTCCCTGGACAAGGCAGGCAAGACAAGCGGGGATCACATTGATGGCCGGCTGCAGCAGTGAGTACACCGGCATCCCTGCTGGAAAGAGGCAGCTGGGCAGCGCAGGGACACCGGCGTTACACAATGTCAGTGGAATGGTGAACAAGTAGGGAATTTTATAGTAAATTGAAACAGTATTTGCATTTACAAGCGCTATCAAACAGGATGCACCAATGAGCATAGAAATAATCTTTTACATAAAAGTAACAATCTAAATATATAATTTAATAGGGAATGGCTTCATCCTTCAAAGAGGTGTCCAGGTTTAGGATTATTAATTTTTTTATTTCAAAAACAGTTAATTTTTCCATATCTGTGAATACTGTCGAGCTGAAAAATCTAGCAGAACCTATGGACAAGAATGGTGCTGTTTTGGAGGTGGGGACCCTTTATCTAATCCTTTACAAATCCCCTTTAATAATTATCACATATAATGGTCCCTCTTTCTGGACTAGGCATTTCATCTATATAATTTCCCATGGACAGGTGGTTGCAGTTGGGTTTCGTCCTTCTCTGCCCTTATTCACAATGATGTCACTAAGGCAAGGTAATGTTTTAATATTGGAGTAGTACCAACCCAAAAATCACACTTGGTCGCTTTTAGGCTCTTTGATCAAACAGTGTTAACCTAGTAACCCATGTTATTTAAATGTACTACCATTATTTACTTATTTATTTATTTACTATAGGGTATATGATAGTTTTGTTTTTCTCTTGGGTTTTGTCGGTGAAATGGCCACAGTGTGAAGGTGCTCTTACTATTGCACATACCATATTTTTCGGCTTATAAGACATACTTTTCCTCCCAAAAATGAGGAGGTGGATCTTATAATCCAGTTGGAGCTTGCCAGGGGGTGGGGGAGTGCGGTGGAGCAGGCTCAGATGGCGATGGCAGGAGTAGAGCAATGCTGTGGATGTCCCAGCGGTGCCGGAACCATCCCCAGTGACTAAGGAATATGTTGGCGGTAAGGGCTTCAAAGAAATGGCGCATGGAGTCAGCGCATGCACAGACTTGAACTCTTGGCTCAATGATGAGCCAAGAGCTCCTTTTTGTATGCGCCGCCTCCAGTCCATTGATCTTCCACCAACGGACTTGAGGAAAATGGCACCCAGAGGTGGCGCGTGCACAGATGAGATCTCAGCTCTTCATTAAAATTAGATTTTCATCATGGTTTTGCTCAGTTTCCTTTTTTGTACCATCAAGGTTTCATCAGTGAGCAGTGATATAGAAGAAAAATAAACTGCAGAGCTTCTCCTACCCATTGGAATGTTAAAATGGATAATACACACTGATGCCAACCGTGTGCGGACCGCGATTTTTCATGGACTCATAGACTGGTGTGGGCGATTTTAAAAGGAACCGGTCACCGGATTTGGCGACAATAAGATGCGGCAGCCACCAGTGGGCCCTTATATACAGCATTCTAACATGCTGTTTATAAGATCCCAGGCTGCTGTGTAGAATGTAAAAATCACTTTATAATACTTACATAAGGTGTGGTGCGGTGCAGACTGGTCAGATGGGCGTCTCCGTTCTCCATTACTGGTGCTTCCTCTTTCGGCCATCTTTGTCATCCTCCTTCTGAAGCCTGGGGGCATGACACATCCTACGTCATGCACACGCGCCGGCATTGAGGTACTGCGCAGGTGCACTAAAATACTAAAATACTTTGATCTGCCCTGCTCAGGGCAAATCAAAGTGCACTTGCGCAGGACCTCAAAACTGGCTGCTGTGGATGACGTAGGACACGTCATGCACCCAGACTTCAGAAGAATGACAAATATGGCAGAAGGAGGAGGCGCCGCCACCAGAGAATGGAGACACCCATCCGACCAGTCTCCACCGCACCGCCCTTTAGGTGAGCATTATAAAGTGATTTTTATATTCTACAAAGCGGCCTGGGATCTTATATACAGCATGTTAGAATGCTGTATATAAGAGCCCACTGGTGGTGGCCGCAGCTTATAGTCACCAAATCTGGTGACAGGTTCCCTTTAATCAGAGACTCATTTCTGTGGACCAAGTCGTCATGAGACATCAGAAGAGCCACATAAAACAGTAACGAGTTTGTGTTCTATCCATGTTTTCCACAAAAAACAACACGTATGCCGTAACCCTCAGTCTGATACAGCGCCGCACAATCAACTCTACCCTAACCTACTGTATCCTCACCTATCCCTTGTAGACTGTGAGCCCTCGCGGGCAGGGACCTCTATCCTCCTGTACCTGTCTGTGTCTTGTATTATTTGTGATTATTGTACTTGTCCCTATTATGTACACCCCTTTCACATGTAAAGCGCCATGGAATTGATGGTGCTATAATAATAATAATAATAATAATAATAGTATGTGAGAATACATTTCTGAATGAATCCCTAGAAATAGTTGTCCATAAGGAAAAAAAATGAAAGGAAAATTTCATGGAATTCTACATACAAGCCATCTGACATTGGTTATCCCTTCCATAACTCCCATCCATGCATTACATTGATGCCTCTTAGATGGCTGACAACCTGTATTGCTTTTCCATGCACAGGAGATACTAATGTGAAGGCAAAATAAAAACGAAGTGTCAAATCTGGAAATATCAGGAGCAACATGAGACACTAAAAAGGAAAGAAGAGGAGGGGGCTTTCATATCTATAAATATACAAGTCGGGAGCGGTGCCACAGCGCGAGAAGCGATGGCAGGCTGGGAGGAGGAGAGAAGATGCCAATTAACGAGATGAGGAGTAATTGGTGTTTGCTAGCAAATGTTTTCAAACTGCAAACAAAACCTAAATACAAACACATGCCAGGCGTAGCTGCGAAGAGAGACTTAAAAAATACTTTTAATCCTCGCTTAGATGTATTTCGCCATTCCTCGTATGTGCGCGGCGCACAGACGCTGCTGGCTAATTGATATATATCTGAGACTACACAGTGTGAGAGCTTTGTGCCACTGTCCCTCCTCCCTCCCTTAAAGGTTTATGGCGCACCGATTTACTTGACAATAATGGTATCTGAATGGGAGGGAGCGAGGGAGATCCCGCTCTGGATTCTAATTATTTTCATTTAACACTTGGCAGAGCACTGCACTTAACCCCTGCTGAGAATAGACCGGGAGAGAAGACGGAGCAGCAAAACAAGGAAATAAAAAGGATTGAGAAATACGGGCGTAATTCCATGTTATTACACCGGGCCGCAATGTGTTGCAATCTCTAAGGATGGATTGAGCCACATGGAGTGTGGAGTGATAACAAGATCTCCTCCATTTCTGTAAAACATCTATCTGAAGGAAACACATTGGAAGTAATGAATTAGCTAATATAATGTTATTATTGTAAATGTTCCCTTTAGCGGCAGGAAAGATTCCTAAAGTGGGGACATCATCTAGGGAAATTCCAATCTTTTGTGTTATAACCCTTTTCCTCAGCAAGTCAAACTAATACCCGACACAGACTATAGAATACCAAAGGTTACGGTCCATCGTATGTTGATAGAAGGGTCAATAAAATATAAGAAATTTCCTGAGTCAACAGATGAATTGTGTTGGTGGATCCCGTTAAATTATAATAGAAGCAGTCACTGTGCTATGTCTTGAGGAGTGAACAAGACATGATAATTCATGGCACAGGGACTCAAATATACCAAACAGAAAAGTCAAGCACTATTCCTTAATCAGTGTGCTAGAGTACTTGAGTTCTCCTTTAAGTATCATAGTGACAGAGGATGAAGGGCAGTGATCAAGATGTGTACAAGTATAATCGCTCACTTTTAAAAACCCTATTTAACCCAGATATAGGATAATCTGCAGATGAATGGTGCTTTAATCTACCTGTCTATGTTACCAGAGCAGCAGCTACAGGGAGAAAATGAAGTTTTATTCTCCCTGCAGCTGCTCATTTCCATTCATTGGAGCAGTTAGTCTCCACGCATTATACACTGAGTAATAACTTTGAAGTACTTTCGCTGACAGCAAGGTCTGAACACAAACACACACACATGCTGAACATACACTGCACAGCAGCGCTCATGGTAGAGTGAGTGGTGACTGTAACCATACTCAGACCATCTGGGGGCACCACAGCCCGGACCAGACACCCCAATCAGAGGACAATAAAACTTTCACACTGCTTATCTATGAACTACAACAATGTTTATGGCCACAACAGTTTGCCCCCTTGCCATAGTGATAGTTCTGCTTCACATAACTTGTTTTTTTTTTAGTTTTTTTTTACTGCACTATTCTATGTCCTGTTGTGTATAAATATGTGACTCTTCAGATTTTGTGTTACACCATGCCTGGTGAAGAGACCTGAGTAGTCTCGAAAGCTTGCTATTATTACCATTTTTTCAGCTAGCCATTAAAAGGTATCAACTACTGAAGACTCTCAGTTCTTTTAAACAAACTTTTTTTTATCAAGAAAGTACAAAAGGTATCCAGCTCACCTGTTCCTCCAAGTGCACGGCATCTGTCCAAGACAATCCAAGAAAAACTTTGTTCAGCACATACGGAGTATAAACTTCTTTTATTGGAAAAATATAGTAAAAAACACACATGGATGGTAGTTGATGGTAGTTGAAAAAACAGCAAACTGGCCCCAGAAACATCGGTTTACGCGTTTCGAGGCGTGTGCTTTTTAATCATAACCACCTATTATTGGTTATGGTTAAGAGGCGCACGCCTCGAAACGTGTAAACCGGTGTTTTTGGGGCCAGTTTGCTGTTTTTTCACGTACCAAACGTGTGTTTTTTACTATATTTTTTCAATAAAAGACGTTTTTACTCCGTATGTGCTGGAACAAAGTTTTTCATGATACATCACACTGATCACTGCAATCAAGTGGCTGCAGGGAGAATAACTGTTGATTTACTCTCTGTTCCACTATTCCAGTAAAGCACCCAGACGTTAAATGTTATTTGCCTGAAGATATTATATATCTGTAGGCAAATAGCATCTATAGAGAAGAATATATGGTCTTTAAGTTTAGCAGTTTTGCTCCTACAGGATATGGCAAGGAAATTATACTAAGTGTATGTTGATATGGATTTTCTTGGTATGGATTTTTCTTAGGGTAAAATCCACATCTTAAATTCCCTACTAAAAGAGACTTGGTTGGTGACATGGTTGTGTAAAAACATGATTTTTTCTGCTTTGTGCAATTCCAGCAAAACGGCATCCGAATATGGTTTTGTTACATTATCGACAAGAAGGAGTCATTAAACTGAGTGAAAAAATATATATAATTATCTAGCCCTCACCTATCTTATATATATATATATATATATATATATATATATATATACATAAATATATATATATATATATATACATAAAAATATATATCTATATTTTATATATATATATATATATATATATATATATGTGTGTATATGTGTGTGTATATATATTATATAGATATATATATATATATATATATACACACACACATGGTTCTGATGTAGCAACACTCATCATGGCAAGGCTATGTGCCCACGCTACAGGATTTACCGCGGATTTACCGCGGATTTTGCCGCGGATTTACCGCGGATTTGCCGAAAATCTGCAGCAGCAGCACTTCCAAGCCATTTCAATGGCATTTTGGAAATGCTGTGCCCATGCTGCGGATTTTTCCGCGGCGGATTTGCCACGGATTTTGATCCGGAAAAATCTGCAGCATGTCAATTGTTTGGTGCAGATTTGGTGCGGATTTTTGGCTTTGAATGGGTAAAAAAAAAAAAAAAAAATCCGCATCAAAATCCGCGGCAAATCCGCGGTAAATCCGCGGCAAATCCGCGGGTGCGGATTTGCCGCGAAAGTCGCGGATTTTCAGGCAAAAAAATCCGCAGGGACATTCTAGCGTGGACACATAGCCTTAGTCAACCAATAACACAGTGAAGGGTGTGGTGTGTGGTGCTGGATGGAAGGTACATTTCTCCCAGCATGTGCCTTTCACACTGGTAGCAGCAGAAGGTACAGGCTGGCCTCTATGTTCTTTGCTGTTCCAGATTTTCGGGACAACACATAAGTAGCTCAGCTGCAGGAATTAAGACTGCATAAAGACAGCCAGAGTGGATCTGTATAGGTGAATTACGAAGCTGTAGAGCTCTGTACCTGGGTTGATGTTTGAAGAAAAGACTGCAAGTCAGTTTGCCATGTGGATGACTTGCTCAGCTCAGCCAATGCAAACCCAGGTACTGCCCTTGGAGTAGCACCTGGAGGTTACCTGCAGCCCAAATCTATCCACACTTTCAGTGGCTCCAGCAAAGAACCAGGTAATCGCTTAGTTATGCCAATCCCAGGACAGGATAAGCCTGGGCTTTGTGGCCCTGTGGTACCGTTCATGATTGTAATGGCGAATATATATAAATTAGCATTTTTGTGTTAATACAAGTGTAAATAAAACTGAGTTTTGAACTCAAAACCTGTTTGCCTCTTTTCTGCGTCCCTGCCATTGCCTACCAAAGTGGAGTCCCTACAAACCACACACAGTGAAATGACAATGCGGGACTAAAGGGTGCTTTACACGCTGCGATATCGGTGACGATATATCGTCGGGGTCACATCGTTAGTGACGCACATCCGGCGCTGTTACCGACATTGCAGCGTGTAACACAAATGAGCGACAATCGAGCACAAAAACATGAAAAATCATTGCTCATTGACACGTCGCTCATTTCCTTAATATCGCTGCCGCTGCCGGTACGATGTTGTTCGTCGTTCCTGCGGCAGCACACATCCCTATGTGTGACACCGCAGGAATGAGGAACCCTACTTACCTGCGTCCACCAGCAATGAGGAAGGAAGGAGGTGGGCGGGATGTGACGTCCTGCTCATCTCCGCCCCTCCACTTCTATTGGCCGGCCGCTTAGTGACGTCGCGGTGACGTCGAACGCACCTTCCCCTTGAGGGAGGGATTGTTTGGTCGTCACAGCGACGTCGCTGCACAGGTATGTACGTGTGACGCTGCCATAGCAATAATGTTCGCTACGGCAGCGATCACCACATATCGTTACAACGACGAGGGCGGGTGCAATCGCATGCGACATCGCTAACAATCGTTAGCGATGTCGCAGCGTGTAAAGCGGCCTTTAGTCTGCAACAAAGAAACCATGAGCTGAAAGAAGACACCGCACTGAACAGTAGAAGAAACCGCAACAGACAAAAAAAAATTGAGTGACAATATATTTTTTTTTACTATTTACCTGTGCTTATAATGTGTCACGTTTCCACTAGACAAGCTTCCACTAGGGGGCACAGGGACTTAATGGAGATTGAACTTCTAAGTGCAGTAACACAAAAAGCCCACCAGAGGTTGCTAGTACAACAATAAGAGTAGTCAGACAACAAGACAAAGTCAAAACAGGAAGTCACGTCTCAAAAGGGGAGTGAGCAAGCAATAAACAGGTGGAAGCATGAGGGTCAGGAGCCAAGAGGTCACGTCAAAAGCCAAAAGGGGAAGCAGAGCTGTGGTCAGGAAAACGTTACCGAGGTCAAAGGCCGGGAGAGCTAGTAAGTATAAAGAAAGGGGAGGGGACCGAGACACAGAACTGGACCGGGGTCTGGGAGACAGGGAAGACAAGCAGTACAAAGGAGATGGAGGTCAGGGAGAGGTAAGCTGGGAAGCAGAACGGACCAGGGCTAACTCACAAGAATCAGCTGCACATGCTGCAGAGCAGGAACTATTACTGGCGGCGTTCTGGAGGTCTGCACACCATAATGAAGCGGCATGAGCCCTGGAATGAGGCACTATAGAACAGACCCCTCCCACCTGACTTAACGCAGGTAGAGCCAAGCTACAGTCATAACATAATGCTCTGGGGTTCGGACAGACCTAAAACCATTAAAAAAAATCACATCAGATTAGCATCAAATAAAATTATATGCAAATCAAATTCCCCTTGTAATTTGAACAAATTTGCTGAATTCAAAATTTCAGTAGACTTGCCGATCTGTTAAAATGAATGAAAACAGGACATGCTCTTAGTTTAGCAACAGAGAAATGAAGCAGTTAAAAAAAAGTTACAATGTAGTCCAAATGGCCAATTCATTTGTGGTATTTGCCTTTTTATTTTTTTTTTTACACCAAATTCTTCAAAATGGACCATGTAATTCATATGTTTTTTGCTAAGACAAAAATGCTCATTTTTGTTTATTTTTTGGACCTTTTTGAAGCAAATAAAATTGCACGTTTCATGAAAAATTCACAAAATTTAAGTAAAAAATGTAGACGTAGATACAATCATTCCATGGGGAAAATGAAATACATTTTTTGCCAAAAAAATTGCCACTTCTTAAAAACATCTAGAAAACAAAAACTACATCCACAATGGCAAACTTAAAAAAAAGGCACAAATTGAAAGAAAATTTTGGCACATATCCATAACAGGATAAAATTTACACACACAAGAAGAAAAGGCTCAAAGGCAATAATGAATTGGACCCTAAGTGCATTCTGTCTGGCATGGGGTAATTTAGTCATCAGGGTGCAGTTGGTTGGTCACTGATGAACTAATGTGATGAATCCCTAATTAAATGAGCAAAACGCAAGAGCAAAATGACGACAAGTATGGTAAATGATGTTCAAGGCGTTAATTAATTCATCTCACCAAATTAGACAATAGGAATTGTAATAATGAAAATAAAATGTATGTGAATAGAGCAGAGATACCAATTTGATTGTCTATTCTCGCGGCATTGTCCTTGCTGGTGCCCGCAACTCTGCTAAACTTCCCTTCTCCCATCAAGCCATTTACACCTTGGAAGGGAATGACTCCATCCCCCGTTACTAATAAAACTGAATGTCACCACGTCTCCAGCCACTTGTTTCTTACAACGATGGAGGATTTTTATTGTTATCACAGGCAACTGAATGTTATCAGCTCACACAGCCTAAAGAATACAATAATTCCCCTCCGCCGCCAACATGGCACTCTGCAATTGTATGATGCATTTCAAGACAAATCTTATTTAATTGCCCAGGAAAAGACTACTTGGAACAAGGTCAATGTCCGAAAGACTTGGGGAGTCTTTTTCTGATGCCTGACATCGAACACAACATTTTTCAGTTTTATTTTTTAAATAAAAATGTTTACTATTTACTAACGGGAGTTTCTCGTTTCAGAAAAATTGTCCCCCATCTGCAGCTAGTTTTATAAAGGCATGCAAACTGTGCTCTACTCACGTTGCTCAGGTCCAGGGCTGCAAATATTAATAGACCCTGGGGGCAGCATCGACAGTACTTCAGCCCATAATGGAGCACAATGCCTCTACTCTATTGATGGCACAAACCACTCAAAGCCCATCAACTGTAGTGATGTTAAAATGACGTCAAAGGTGCAGATAATAATGGACATCTGAGCATTTGTGGCGTCTCGGCATTGGACCTGGAAGGGTGAGTGAAGGTGTTTGCTTTTTAAAAACTGTGGACAAGGGGCATAGGTTGTTCAAAAATCACCTTTAAAGGGGTGGTTTGAAGTCCAAAGTAATTTTACTCCTAAATCTCTATTCAGTGTCATAATCTAAACTACTTTCTAATATATTTGAATTAAAAAATCCCGACCATTCCCTTAATACTGTGATTTTTTTATTACTTTCTTTTTGACGACGCTTCATTTGTAAATCCCAATGCATCCCTGGAACAAAGAATCATTAGTGACAGTCATTTCAGGCGTTGGTCTAGTCTAGGGCAATGTGCGATGTGCACAATGACAGTGCACTAAGTTGTCAGATCACATTAGCAATACCAAGCCGTCAACAGAGAGGTGTCAGAATACTCGGCATGCAGAGACCAATGACGTCACTTACAGGGATGGCGCTAGTCTCTGCACATCAGGAATTCTGCTTCTGCTCTGTTCCTGGCTTGTTACTCCTGATATGAGCCAGCAAGATATCGCATATCGCACAATACACAAGAAAGAGCCCAACCCCTGAAATGAGTGTCAGTGATTAAGCTTTGCTTCAGGGAGGGGGCAGAGGCTGTGGCTGTGACAACAGCCTTTTCCCCCTGATGACATTTTATTTGAATATCCCAGCATGCACTGATATTCTCAAACAAAGCGTCATCAGAAGGGAAGTAGGGAAAAAAATAGAAGAGCAATTACATAGTGTATTTAAGGAATGGTAGGGAATTTTGTATTGCAAGTATATTACAAAATAGAATGGAAGAGAAGGTGTACCTAATAAATGGGATCACACACAGAGAATATAGCAAAAAATTTAATATTTTTATTAAAAAAAAAAAATCAAGAAGAAACCACAATAAAATATATTAGAAAATATATTACATTATGGCACTAAATGTAGGGATTAAGCATGAAAATTACACTTCGGACCACCGCTTCAAAAGAATGCACCTTTAAATAAATTTGGCACAACTTCAATTATTTTTTTGCGACTGGCGTGGAAAATGACAGTCTTTTTATATGTGCTCCATGATCTCTGTGGATTCTATACAGGCTTAATATGGATTTTTCTCTTTGAAACTAACATTACAAAGCTGATATTGGGAATCATGAGAGTGATCATGTGTGTACCACAGAGAAATTAAATCAATCAATAGTCTATCTTACAATCTATTCACTGTTGTCTGATATAGTATTTAGAAATATTTTACATGTTGATGTAAACATACCAAAGGCAGCAAGCAACTCTTTATAAGGTGTGCACTACAAGTCTAAGTAAAAGCTTGGTTCGTGTAATAGCACAATGCTGGAAAACTAACGGGATCAGGTGTACATGGCAATGGAAGGAAAAAGAAAAATCAACAAAAGAATAAAATATGAAAATATCTGCAGACCCCTGTGGGGCTACACAGAATATATTACCTGTTCTCTGATTAATCAGCGCATTACCATGTAGAAATCCTTATATGACTCAGCGCAGTCATTTAGGCAATGATTGTAAAAGTACATTTTACTTGGGATCCAATGGCGCTTCTGATGAGTAGCTCACTGTTTGGAATAATTGAGTATTTTCAGCTGTATGCTGTGGGATAGTGATTCCTTTCTCGCACAGCATGTCTATGAATTCTTTTTTTGTGCTCAACAGGAAAAAAGCAAAATTTCACCTTTGACTGCTTCTTTGCAGGAACACCTGCTCTGCACTTTTCTGGTGCAATGGCGACATCTGCTGGTTGATTTCTAGTAGGCAGATCTGATGCTATTTAAGGACAACTTCAAGTGATTGAGATAACACCCCCCCCCCCCGAGAGTGGGAGCGTGTACATAATCAATAGCTCCATAATGCGGGATTTATAGCTCACTGCAATCATATTCTTTGTTATTACATACACAATCATCAGATAGTGCGAGTAGTTATAGGTGTGAGAGACTGCATACAAGTGTACTTCACTGCCAGCTACAACAAAGCATACCATATTAAGTGCAATAATAATTCTGCACATTACAGCAAAAGCTTCATACATTCTGTATGGGGTCCATCAATGGGCCCCCACATATATTTGATATAAAATAAGGACATAGTCCATTTGGCCATGTGCTCTAATGTTGACTCAATATATTCGTATTATACATTAATGATTTATTCAGTCTGAGTGGAAAACTTTTCTCCTTGCGGCGACTGACAAACCAATCTGGCTGCCAGTGAGGAGTCTTTTAGCTGCAGTGCTCCTCTAGGAAATATTTCCAAGAGGAGCATTGCAGCTATAAGACTCCTCACTGGCAGCCAGATTGGTTTGTCAGTTTCTGCAAGGAGAAACATTTTCACCTCAGACCCCACTATAGCTTCTCATACAGCCAGATCAGATCTCATACTTTGCACTGACGAGAGGCAATCACCCCGAAACACTATGTTTGCAAACTGAGATTCTGATCTGGCATAAATCCTAAGTCATATGAAAAGGCTTGTTATAGAGCCTCTTTTGACTATTAGGATTGCTACTTTCAATACGTGGCACCTGAGTTCATCTGCTTCCTCCCTAAAGAAACAATTTGATTATTCAGTCTTAGTAAGTTCTCAGCAAACCATGCAAGTTTAAAGTATTAGGTGCCCCACTATTTGGAATCCCATTAATCCCCAAAATAAACAGAATTGGGAAAACTTTTTTTCTACTTATCCTCTAGTCTAGTGACAAACAGAGTCAGTACATGGTATGTTTGCATTGAGCAGAGGGGATGAAGGTGAAGAGAAATGTGTTTAATAGTAAGCAAACTATTGGTAGGAAAGGAGAGACACCCCAAATCTTCAGCTTTGGATGCCATTCAACACCCTGGATCCTTTTCTCCCCTAACATCTGATGGGAAAGAGTAGGGAGGCTACCATAAACATTAGGCCAGGGTCGTATAACTCGGATGAGGATTGCATCAAAATACCCGGACAGGCTGCGGCTCTCCTGACCCAAGCATGGCGGTATCATGTATTTCGATGCACCTCTCATTCTCAGGTCAAGAGAGCCAGTCTGGGCATTTTTAGGCCGTGTTATATGGCCATCAGACCCCGGCCTTAGACTGGTGGCCAATACAGCTAATATTGACATGTTTGTCTGTTTTTGGTCTAATGTGTATGGGGGCTTTAATCACTAGGACAGGCGGTCCTGGTTTCCACTGAGAAGGCTCTCACCACCATGGTGGCTAGAAGACCTTGGAACTGGAATACCAAAATGTTCCCATATGGCCTTGGTGGGGGGATCTGGAGCTAATATCTAATCATAGAGCGTAAAGAGAACAAAGACCATTCCTTATGCCAAAAGCACTTTAGCTGCTATTGAAAATGCTATAAAAGTGATCTGATTTCCATTAGTTTGCTAAATCCCACTAAACTTGAAATTAGCATTGTCGGTTGCACTAGAATAGTGGGTGTATTTTAATGACCCTTTGACCAGTCATCAATTCATCATTCTGATACACGAATACTTATTTTATTCATGCACCAGGACTTCCAGACCTCGAAGGTTCTCGGACGATCCAGGTATTGCTGCAAAAGACTTTACAACAAAGGGAATGTAATTGGTTTTGAAAGCTGCATTTTTCTATAGTCGGTTACTGAAGAGCTGGGGCATGAGATGACCGGGTGGGATTGGCATTTTAGGGGCACAGGCTGTATTGACATACCCAAACACCAGCATTACCCCATAACTATATCCTGCCTGCTGGTATATGGCGGTCTATTTGATGAGTAGTTTTAAGAACATTCTGATTTTTCCCATGGTGGGAGGTTAATTCCCTTCCTGTGTTTTACATCAGGATACATTTTTTGTATTGTTTAACTACAGTCCTGGTACAAAGAGCATAATATAAAAGTTTGATGTTTCCTTTATAGTCATTACTCTCATTTCAATATCAAAGTATAAATAAAAAGTCTGACATATAATGATTTATGCCAGGAAAAGGGAATATTCAGAGGCACTCTCAAACTGTGTTAAAATCTCCTTTATTTAGTCATGATAAAAGCTAGATCACAGGCAACGAGAATCAAAGCAAAGCATGTCATCTCCAATTTGGCTCCTGCGCAGGCGTACTTCATTCTGTCCTTCTGAGGGCAGCGTAAAGTACAGTAACAGGCATGCGCTAGGAGAGGACAAAAAAAACACCGGAAGTAAAGCCGGCATATGTGCACATTACATTGCTTAGCTGTCAGCAGGGCACAGTGAAGTATACGTCATGCATTGACTACCGAGGTTCCACCAGGTATAAGGAAACTCTCGGCGAGTGCCGCAACACACAGGGTACACCAGGAATACGATGCAATGGTGGGCCTTGGTGCTAAGGAGAGGGGAGCGGGGTCACCTCCTAACATGCACCTGAGGTTGATCTCTGCATTCCCTATTGTCCCCCCATCACCAATCTCATGCCTAGGCCCTCGCTGACCCTAAACTCAACCTGGCTAGTGAGGGCCAGCGAGACGCTAGTTTCACCAGTATAAGAAGACAACATGAGGTAGGAAAGACAAACAGGGAAGGAGGACACAACAAATAAAACACCGTCAGGAACTTCTCAGCTGCAATTGAAGCGACACCTCAGATTTATCTAGAGACTGGTTCCTTCCATGTAGACAGCAATAGGAATGAGCTATAGTCGACATGGATGGGACTGAGGAATGGATATTTTCACCAGAAAGGTGTGACTACAGCTGAGGTTATAACTACCTGTTAGATCAGTGCAGGATAGGAATGAACCTTAACCCCTTCAGTGCCAGATGGAATTAAATATGCTCCAACTCAGGGTAAATGGCGAACTGGCACTAAAATGGATTTGCGATCCACAATGCGCTGTGACCTTCTGGTCAGAGATCGCCCCGAGATTACATCCGGTTGTGTCACACTCGTGACAGTACACCTGCACAGGAACGAGACTGGAATTTCTGTATGGATGACGAAGAAGGGTAGGAGGATGACGAATGTTCGGAGAGAGGAGGCACTGAGCAAGACCAGCGGTACCCATCAGAGTGGACTGTGATGTATGACTGGATTATAAAGGGTATTTTTTGGGATATGCAGACGAGTTTGGGGGGATAATAAACATGTTGCAGGACTCTGGCAATTTTTTTAAATATTTTCTTATAACATCAATACATAACTGTATGGTAAGGAGTTGAGTGCACTGTGGCTTTTTGATATGAGATCTAACCATTTTATAATGAAGCACAAAGAACAGAACGAGCAGATCTAAAAAAAACCCAAAACACGTTTTCAGCTTTTCAGCATGAATGGTCATTGCATGGCATCTCAGGCGGAATGATTTCGGTTATTCATACTTAGAGGAACACTTGAACTCAAAGACCTCAAGTGCATTTGCAACTTGTCTCCATCACTTGTACCCTGAGCGCTTCCAAAACAAACTCTGGGTAAAATTGTTTGCACGTTTTTCTTCCATCGTGCCTTCTCATTGTGTTGTTGATAGTTAAAACATTCCCATAACTATCGTGAGGCCTCCACACTCCATCCATGAGAATGATACTTTAAGAGATGAACACAAGTCAACTAAAACAAACACAAAGAAGCGGATTCCCTCCCTCCAGGGTAGACGAGGTGCCCGCACAGTATCCTAATAAATATTTAAGGAGAAGAAAAACAGCGAAAATAATTCCAGAAAGTGAATTTTTGTTCTTTGCATGTTTCTATAGCGGTGCTAAACATTTCTCTTTGATGAATCCGCTTCCTCATCCGCTGCCAATTTCTGTGAATAGAACCCCAAGCTTTCCTGACTGCATGTTTTGCTTTTCAAACAGTCTGATGACACCCAAGCCATCGACAATGTATTATTTAAATATCTATGGGCATAATCCATTATTTTCTACACAAGAGAACATTCATATTTAATGAGGCCCACAAAAGGCAACGACGTCACAGGCAACAGGTTTTTTTTATTTTCTCTCCCTGGGCTCCCGTCCTTTATAAAGAGCAAGAGAGGGTAATTATAGTTGGTATCTCTTCTCCACAAGTTTAGGTCCATGAATAAAACATTGGCCTATTGTCATCCATGCTAACAAGAGGAACAAAGAGTATCGAGACCATTGCGATTCACCGTGTGCTTCTTGTGATAACTTTATAGGGTAGACTACAAAAGGTGATATCCTACACTTGCAATGCCTATATCATTTCTATCAATTTCCATAATGCTTCTGAAACGGTGAAGCTTCCCCCAATTGTAAGGCGACTATTAAAATGGTTATATTCTATGCAGGCTTCAAAAGAGATTGTACGACCTCTACACAAAAATTAAAAATAATGGGAATGCTTTAAAAATAAACCTCTAAAGTACCAGAGCTGACCGCTCTAGTGATCTGCTCCGGGACAGGAAGTAATGACGGTCCGCTCTTTAGTCACATGACTGGTGAGGTTTGAGATTGGCTGTAACAATCAGATGACTGGTACAGCGCATCAATGAGTGTGACTGTCACTTCAACGCTGCAGCTAATGACAGGCCTAACTAGTCACATCTCCAAAGAATGGGCGCTCACTGCTTCTTGTGTCAGTGCAGAGCATTGGAGAGGCTGGTCTGGATCCATGGAGTTTACGTTTGTGAGTATGCTGCTTGTGCAGAGGCTAGACAACCCCTTTGATCCAGTAATCTCAGGTTTAAAGTGAAAATGTCAAGTGGAATATGCACCCAGAACCACGAGTATTTCTGGATGCATATTTCTAATTCCTGCCTAACTGTCCCTGTATCTAGTAGCATAGATAGAGAGCTCTTTATAAAAAGTATTTCTAATGATCTTTTGATCTAATGAGCGCAGGGACTAGTTGCAAGGGCATTAGTTCCTGCACTCATGCGTGCTAACATGCTATTCAATGCGAACTGCCCAGCATCATCATCAGCAGTCACGCACGTACCTGTGTCTGTTGAACCTCCTCAGATCTCCGGGCATAGGGTCAGTGCGCATGATTAGAAGTCCCTGGCCCTTCTGGTCATGCGCACTACACCAGTTTGAAGCCAGGACGCATACACCTGGCTTCATAGAGCACAGGATCAGATGTCCAGGGATCACGCGCACTGAGCTAAAATCCATTGTCAGGTGCAGTGGCAGCAGGTGAGCGCGACTATGCCTCTGACGCTGCGCATTCATTATATATCCAATGAAGAAGAAATTGGGTTTAAAGCCACGCTATACCACAGGATCCAGTTTTAATGAAATTTCTTTATTTTCAAGTGACAGTCTGCGCGTTTCAGAGATATATACATCTCCTTCCTCAGGACATTCAAAGAAATGAAGCTGATTCCTTTGAATGTCCTGAGGAAGAACATGGATCTATCTCTGAAATGTGTAGACTGTCACTTGAAAATAAGACAAAGCAATCACTGATCTCTGGGAGACTCGCCAGAGAAAACACTGCCGGCAGCCAACGAGGGCGCTCAACACAGTGAAATCCTAGGTGCATTGCCCTCTGGGAAATATGCAAATCAAAAAAGTCCGTGGAGCCTCTGTTAGGAGTCTCGACACAGAAACTAGCCAGATATCCCTCTGGGAAGGACCTAGCCAAGGAGTGGCTCTTTTTAGGAAACCACCATAACCACTATATTAATTGGCCCTTTTAGTCAATATCCAACTCTTTGACAAGTTTAAAAATATGACAAGGGAAATACCAAAGCCAGGTATCCATCCACAGACAGCTGTTTCGAGGGATTGCCCCTCATCAGTGTGAGTAGGATTTAGGTGCAGTGGCAGCAGGTGAGCGCGACCATGCCTCTGACGCTGCGCATTCATTATATATTCAATGGAGAAGAAATTGGGTTTAAAGCCGCGCTATACCACAGGATCCAGTTTTAATGAAATGTCTTTATTTTCAAGTGACAGTCTACGCATTTCAGAGATATATACATCTCCTTCCTCAGGACATTTAAAGAAATCAAGCTGATTCCTTTGAATAAGCTGAGGAAGAACATGGATATATCTCTGAAACGTGTAGACTGACACTTGAAAATAAAGGAATTTCATTATAATTGGATCCTGTGGTATAGTGCGGCTTGAAACCCGATTTCTTCTCCATTGGATATATATACTTACTTCTCGGGGGCTGCAGCTGACCACCAACTGTACAAGCACTTCCAGGGGTTTGACTTTTTCACAACCTGAATAGGTGAGTGATCTTCTATTTATATTCACACCCCCCCCAACAGGTAAGACCCTATTGCGCTTTTTGCTCCACAGTGTTCCTGGTTGCGCATTCATTAGCATGTAAGCCGACTAGGCAAGGGAACTAACGCCCTTGCGACTAGTCGCTGACCTCATTAGCCTATAATAAACGATCTTTAGAATTATGTTTTCTAAAGATCTCTTTATCTATGCAACTATAGCCTAGGACTGCTAGTAAGGGATTAGCAATATGCACCAAGAACTGCTCAAGGTTTTGGGTGCATATTGCACCTGACAGGTTCCATTTAATAACAATACCGCCTCCTTCAGGCCCTGGTGACAAAATTTAAGATGGATTGGGGTCATTTTTAAAGAGAGTTTGTCACCTCAAAATCACTATAAGGCTGGGGCCACACGGAGCACTACTGCGATGCTCGCATGAGACTCGGCTCGCGCTGGCAGCACAGCAGGAGCCGAGTCTCATGCGAGTGTGCCTGCGTCTGAGGTCCAACCCTGCGAACGGACCTCAGCTGTGGAGGGGGCGGACCAGCGCTGCGGAGGGGTGGACCGGCACGGAGGAGGGGAGGGAGGGATTTCTCTCCCTCTCTCCTCAGTAGCCGGCTATTGCGATTCTCGCTCTACACGCGCAAAAACTCATGCTCACAAACTTCACTGCATGGATTCACCCAAAATTTTTGCAAACAAGCATCGTCAAATGAGGAAAAGGTGGAGGATAGCAGAGTGGAGGAAGGATTCTGATAAGGCAGTGCTTGCTCTGGTCAAATTAGCACTGCCAATCAACACAGGGGGAGGCAGCAGCTCAAGCTGAGGAGGTGGAATGGTGCATCAAAGCCCTTGGCTATGCCAGGGGTGCACTGAGTATCCTAATTTGGATATTTTAATGTTTTAAATGCTTAACCGAGACTGCAATAACTACAACTATACCCTATATGATTATGACCTTAGTCTAAATAGGGATTTTGAGGTGACAGACTCCCTGTAGGTATGTTTACATGTTCTATCTGTGAATAAAATGATCGATCACACATACATGAAAATAGGACATCTGAATAAGGTCTTAAGTTGCCTTCACTTAGTCTTCAGAAACTTGAAAAATTTATTGAGTAGCCAGGAAGAATCCCTCTGGACTCCTTGTCAGTATTAACTTTTGGTGAGTACTACAGATAGATTTAATCTAACTGTGGAAACCCATGAGGGAAATGATAAATGGGATCGTACAGGAGGAAACATAGACTAAATTCACCTTAAAGTTGATTGAGGTCATTAAGAAAGCTCTTCACTAAATTACAAATCCTTCAGCAGCCTTCCACTCAAGTGCACCCAAGAAATTGGCAGTAATTGTGTTCATGGCATCCTTGACTATAGTCTTCATCACACATGAGATGCGGTACATTTAATAAAACACTTGTATTGGAGGGAAGGATTGATCTACAACTGATGACAACCATTTCAGTGTAGAAAGGTGTGTAAGTACTACGGTCTAAATTCTTCTTATAAAATATCTTGAATCTATACCAAGAGAAAATGCAGTGCTTGCACAAGAGATGTGTTGTACATTCAGATCAGTAAAAAAACTACCTGAACACTACCTGATCAGCCGAGATGTTCAGGAGTTAAGATTAGGGATGAGCGAACCCGAGGTTTGGTGTTCAGTATTAGTACAAACAGACTTTACAAAAAAAAATGTAATTCAGGTTCGGAAGCTTTGCATATGCAAACCACTTTCATGAGCATCGCAGTGCACGGGTATGATCGGTTTTAGCCCAGTGCGAGCCAGTTGCACTCTTTGATTACCTCACACTGGGGGTAACAACAGTAAGATCGGATGTAGTGTGTACCAAACAAAAAAAAATGGAAAGCCCCACCCCATCCGTCCCGAAAGTGATCTGTTTATGGCTGGCTGCATGTGGGCAGAGAACTGAAATGCGCAATTAGTAACTTCAATTGGGGTTCAAGTCAAGTCCAGGTCAAGTCCAGGTCCCAAACCAAGCAACACCCACCAAACCAAACTTCCAGGGGTACATTCATCTCTAGTTAGCATCCAATATATTGTGATCAATACAGAACCTGAGCTATATTAAACAGGTTATAGCTGCTCAGTATGTAACATTTTGCTAGAAAAAATGACTAAAGTAGCTTCTGCAATCACACCCAAAAAGTTGGGGTTCACATCAATTGAATGACCAAAAGAGCAACTTAAGGCTTCTGGGTTCCAATGAAAGCTGTGTACCCGGACCTCAACTAACATGTAACATTTACGACTTAAGTGTCTACTTTCAGGAGCTAGTTCTTTGGACCCCTTTAGACATTATAAAGTAACGAAAATCCAGCGGATCACAGGCAGATGAATTAAAAACTTTCCTTTATTTTCATCGCTTTAAAAATGGATAGACAGCATCCACAAGGCACAGTTCAACCAACGCGTTTCGACATAACGCAGTGTCGTATATTCTTATTCATGGATATATCCATGAATAAGAATATACGACACTGCGTTACACACCAGAGCGGTGAGCTGGAACACATTTCTTTTTGCCTTTAGACATTATGGCAGGATATGATGTACTCTGCAAACCTAAAGTTAAAGGATTTTTACTATGTTGGGCTGAAATTATTTTAAATGTTAATTTACTTCCTAAATGCAAGTTTTTTAAACAGTCTTCATTAAAATCTGTTGCATGTGTTAGTTGTTCATCTAGCCATCTGACCTGAGAATACTGACTTAAATCCATTGGAGCTCCTGACAGTTCTATCCGTCTCTTAATCCCGTCTCTCAATTTAGTGATCACAGATGGAGGGAGAAAAGGTTTTGAAAGGCAAACTAAAGTGTGGAAAGAGTGGAGAAAGCATCTACTGTTTCAGGGAGGGCTGAGAAAACAGCCTTTAGATAGGAAAGAAAGCACAAACAGAAATGAGCTTTGCTGATATGTGCTCATTAATGAAGGCATTAGCATCCTGGACACACAGATCCTACATCTAGCGAGTATTACTGAATGAAATGCACCCACTTAAGAAACTGGGAAATGAAGAGTAGGCTGAAAACTACATATTAAGGATTCTGAAAATGAAGAAATACAGATTACTGAGCTGCAGTGCTTGGTACCTGCCACCACACAGTGACTGCAGCTGTGCTGCTGTCGGTTTGTTTATGTTTTACATCCAGCCGACATTAGAGCTGAAATCAGTCAATTGTTTGGATACAGGATGTCGGATCTCCATTCAACTTATATAGATCGCACTGGCGGATACCGACAAAAAAGGGCCCCTGTGCAAGAACAATATATGGGTCTTTTGTAGCCCAAAAATCTAATCATAATGCACAATTACACCTGCTTTGGGGATAGAAATGGGCCCCCCTTGGCTCTTGGGCCCCTGTGCGGTTGCACCAATAATATGTCCATCCCTGACGGCTATCCGATATCATAAAACTGGAGAAGCCCTTTAAGACTTTTTCACCTACATATATGAGTAGGATACTAGAAAGCTGCAATTACTTTTTCTAAACATATAACCATGTAATCCTGCTAGATGGAGCTATCTCACCATACAAATAGATATATCTTGTAATGTATATAGATTTAACACAGTGAGTTATCAATAGATAATAGTGGCAGTATGTGTAGACATTGGTGCACCTAAGGGTACCTTCACACTTAGCGATGCAGCAGCGATCCGACCAGCGATCTGACCTGGTCAGGATCGCTGCTGCATCGCTACATGGTCGCTGGTGAGCTGTCAAACATGCAGATCTCACCATCGACCAGTGAACAGCCCCCAGCCAGCAGCGACGTGCAAGCGACGCTGCGCTTGCACGGAGCTGCCGTCTGGAAGCTGCGGAGACTGGTAACTAAGGTAAACATCGGGTATGGTTACCCGATGTTTACATTAGTTACCAGTGTGAGCAGGGAGCAGGGAGCCGCGCACACTGAGCGCTGGCTCCTTGCTCTCCTAGCTGCATTACACATCGGGTTAATTAACCCGATGTGTAATGCAGCTACATGTGCAGAGAGCAGGGAGCCGCGCACACTGCTTAGCGCTGGCTCCTTGCTCTCCTAGCTGCTGTACACATCGGGTTAATTAACCCGATGTGTACAGCAGCTACATGTGCAGAGAGCCGGAGCCGGCAGCACAGGCAGCGTGAGAGCTGCGGAGGCTGGTAACTAAGGTAAATATCGGGTAACCACCTTGGTTACCCGATGTTTATCTTGGATACAGCTTACCTCAGCTGCCAGACGCCGGCTCCTGCTCTCTGCTCGCTTCATTTGTCGCTCTCTTGCTGTCACACACAGCGATCTGTGTGTCACAGCAGGAGAGCGGCTTTGAAGAAAACGAACCAGGGCTGTGTGTAACGAGCAGCGATCTCGCAGCAGGGGCCAGATCGCTGCTCATTGTCACACACAGCGAGATCGCTAATGAGGTCACTGCTGCGTCACAAAAAGCGTGACTCAGCAGCGATCTCGGCAGCGAGCTCGCTGTGTGTGAAGCACCCCTAAGAAGCTGGACTCCTGTTTGATATGTGCTGATCATTTGTGAATGTTGCATACAGCGTTTTTTCTAGCATAGTACATAAAAGATAAAAAAAATAAATTTCAGCCTCAGGGGGGATGGGTCTTAAACTGCTGAAGAGAAAAAAACGGCATCAGAAGAGCAAATATAAAGCACTTTCACTGGAGCAGTTTAGCAAAATATATTTTTATATATCTTTAAAGGTATTTTGCAATGAGTTACTACTTTGTAGAACAATACAAGACTAATCCAATCTCACACAATTTACACATATAGAGCATATTTTCCAGAGATAACATGAAAGAAACCTCGGATCTCAACAGTGATACTTTGCTAAAAATACTGGAAATGGCAGCATAAAAAAGAGTGAATCAGCTCACCACCATGTAGTCATTCCAGGAAGGAAAATCCGGACGGAGCTCGTGGGTCAAGAAGGCTGTAGTCTATCAAAAAAAGGCGGATCCCCAGCACAAAGAACGCCCATAGAAACTTGAAATAAAGTTAAAATGTCATTTTATTCCAATAATGGTTAAAAAGTGGGGAAGAAGGAATAAAACATAACTTCTCCGATCTGTGCGTTTCAGACGCAATCATCCTTAATCATGATCATGTCTGAAAACGCGTAGATCGGAGGAGTTATGTTTTATTCCTTCTCCCCCCTTTTTTAACCATTATTGGAATAAAATGACATTTTAACTTTATTTCAAGTTTCTATGGACGTTCTTTGTGCTGGGGATCCGCCTTTTTTTGATTGTGTGCAAATGGCAGCCACTACATCATACGCTTCCAATCTAAACTTTAGCAAAGCCCATCTGCTGGTTGTAAACTCACAATTTCGACGGCAGCGAATGATGAAACCCAAAAATGATGGTGTATTGATTGCATATTACAAAAGCAACTTTGAACATATATTAAAAGAGCTGTCCATCATTTTTTTATAATAATGGTCTATCATAGTTTATTGAGAAAAAAAGTGCAGGACGCACACCCGGCTGCCCCATTCCCTCGCCACTCTGCTTGCTTCTTCTTCTGGATGTGATATCAGGCAGCCACTTAAATTCACATCATTTTGTATCTTTGATAGAAGATAGAAGACAGGAGAAATGTGGGAAGGGCCATGGAGAGAAGAGAGAATTTAAAGGTAATTTGTCACCAGGTTTTTGTTATCAAATCTGTGAGCTGCATTATGTAGGGGCAGTGACCCCGATTCCAGTGATGTATCACTTATTGGACTGCATGCTGAAGTTTTGACAAAATCAATGTTTTCACTACTGATATACCAGTTCTCTAAATGCTGAGCTATGTATAACCCCACCCCCACTACTAATTGGCAGCTTTCTGCCTATGCACAGTGCACACAAATAGCTGTAAATCAGAGGTGGTGGTGGCGGGGTCACACAGAACTTATTAATATGGAGGATTATTTGGTAGCAGGTGTACTAGTCCTATAGTGATAATCTCCTGTTAAAAATACAGTGAGTGTATCAAAACTACAGCAAGCAGCCCAAGTGACACATCGCTGGAATTAGGTTATCTGTCTCTACATTATTCAGATGTTAAATTAGACAATTGGATAAATGGCCAACGCGCTAAAAAACTCACTCCTCTGCTACAGAAAAAAACAGCAAATAACTCCTAATAATAATAGGACCTAATGGAGCACTAATTCACAGATGCCTTTGCCAACAATAACAATATGTTGCATACAAATTTTAATCACACATTATCTTAGCACAGATAAGTTTATTTCATTGATCTCAAAATTAGGTGACAAAAATCTGGTGACACATTCCCGTTAAATTTTTTTAACCCCTTACTGGCACATTTGATTTGCACCAAATTTAATCTATGCAAATCAAATTTCCCATCAGATTTCAACCAAATGTGACTAAATTGAATTCTGGTGGATTTGCTCCTTTCTATGGTTTATTCATTCTGATCACACAACTGACATTCCTGCTCTAAAATATATTGAATGATACATGATCCCAATAACATGCATATTTTCAGGAGTCCATAAATGTAGTGAAATGCCGAATCCTTAGATGAATTGCTGGTTGAAGTTGAACTAGTAAAAAAATACAATCTTTTTTTTCCGATGTGTGAAGGATTCTTTTCCTATTTATCACATCGCCAAATGTTACTGCTTTTTACAAGCCAGTTTTTTTTTTAACAATTCAAAGGTCAAGTCCGGTTTAACTCTACCACTGCGCAAAAAAAACGGCCAAGGATCGCGATCCATCATTTGCAGAATGGAGATGAGCACAGATGAGTCGACACATTTAATGCTACAGCACGAAACGGATGGGGAGGTAAAGAATGAGCATGTGAGATGCAGGGTGACAGCCTATTACTTACCAGCGCTAAGCCTCCTGTGCTCTACAGAAAGCAGGTGAAGAAGAAGAGAAGAAAGAGAGTTAGTCACATTAATGGAAGCACACATAAATCACTTCTCAGATTCATGAGCGAGAGGTAGATTAGGCAGAATATAAAAAAAAAATTAGGATGGGGCAAGGTAAAAAAGAAATCATATCTTAGCAGTCAGTTTCCATGAGATATTCAATTGTCAATTATTGTAATTTTTTAATTGTATTTATGACTATTATTACTGTAATATTTTTCACTATCTTAAAGGGAACCTGTCACCAGATTTGTCCCCTATAAACTGTGGCCACCATATACAGCATTCCAGAATACTGTATATAAGTGTCCAGACTAATCTGTAGAACGTAAAAAAACAACTTTTATTATACTCACCTGCGAGGCGGTCCGATCTGATGGGTGTCGCTGGTCTTTATCAGGCGCCTCCTCTCTTCCATCGCCTTCCTACTTCCCTGCTTTGTGTGGATGATGTGTCCTACATCATGCATACAGAGTCTGTCATTGCGCTCCTGCACATGCACACTTCTCTGCCCGATTGCGGGCAGAGCACAGTACTGTAATGCGCAAGTGCGAGGGAAAGGTTAAAGACTGCCCGTGCATGCACACTACAATAGTTTGAGCTGGACTCAACAGGGCAAAGAGAAGTGTGCAGGAGCGCAATGGAGGCCTCTGTGTGGCTGATGTAGGACGTATCATCCACACGGAACAGGGAAGGAGGACGGTGATCGCTAAAAAAGAGGAGGCACCAGACCTGAGACCAGCAATACCCATTGGACCGGACCACCCCCTAGGTGAGTAAAATAAAAGATGTTTTTATGTTATATAGATCGGCCTGGGCTCTTATATCCAGTAATCTGGAATGCTGTATATAAGATCTCACTATTGGTGGCAGTAGCTTATAGTCGCCAAATCTGGCGACCGGTTCCCTTTAACTTTGATACTCTCCTTCCATTGTGCTCATTTACTACTAGACCATGAAGAGGGTTTTTCATTCAAATCTGCATAAAAGTTTGAGTAACTCCAAATACTTTAAAATGTACAATTGTAATAAGAAATGGCACTTTTAGTAAATAATCTCGTAAAAGCAGAGCAAAGAAAAGCTACAACCTATTTTTTGTTGAAATAGCTGGACTGAAAGGCTTTCTGAAATCTCATAGCTGTTGCTGGTTCTGTAAAAAAACCATTATATTTTGAATTAACAAAAATCTCAAAAAAATGCTGCAAAAACGAAATATGTGAACAAAGCCTTAAGGCCGCTTTACACGCAACGACATCCCTAACGAGATGTCGTTGGGGGTCACGGAATTCGTGACGCACACCTGGCCTCATTAGCGACGTCGTTGCATGTGAAACGCAGAAACGTCCGTTAACGTTCAAAATTACTCACCTAATCGTTGATGCGTCGTTTCTTTCCCGATTACCGTTGCTGTTGCAGGACGCAGGTTGTTCGTCGTTGCTGCGGCAGCACACATTGCTATGTGTGACACCGCAGGAACGAGGAACTACATTATACCTGCGGCCGCACGCAATGAGGAAGGAAGGAGGTGGCCGGGATGTTCGTCCCGCTCATCTCCGCCCCTCTGCTTCTATTGGGCGGCGGCTTAGTGACGTCGCTGTGACGCCGAATGAACTATCCCCTTAGAAAGGAGACGGTAAGTATGTGTGATGGGGACTAACGATGTTGTGCGCAACGGGCAGCGATTTGCCCGTGACGCACAACCGACTGGGGCGGGTACGCTCACTAGCGATATCGGTACTGATATCGCAGCATGTAAAGTGGTCTTTAGACTCTTGCAAGGTTAAAACGGATTTTTTTTTTAACAGACACCTATTCAGAGAATGCTCCTCCTTTTAGGAGTTTTTAGTTTCTTGGAGCAGTTTTGAAGGTTTTTATTTTTTTTTATCTAAACCGCTTTTTGTAGCCTCTTGATTGAACAATGCCTAGTTTGGAGCAGATTCAAAGTCTAAACATTGTTTTTCTTTGCTAACAGGTATTTTTCAAAAACTGAAGTGGACGAAAAAAACTGATCAAAAGACTGAATATTTGAACATAACAGTGGATTTCCAATAGAAGTGGACAGAAAGAGTTTTTTCAGTATTTTTTTAAGTGATTATGTTGGGGTTTTTTTTTTGTTTTGTTTTTTTTTAAAGCTGACCTGTTCCAATTAATCCTCAAAAACCACTGTGTACACGTGCCCTAAGAAATAAAACCCCGATATTCAAGATGGTTACAGTATGAGCAGGCTGAATAAATAAAAGCAGAGATCATATCCTGTTATACTGACCTAAAAGAACAAATGGAAACTTATGATCATAAAACCAAAAAAACTACAAAAGCTCCCACTGGGATTCCTTGGACACATCCTTACATGTTCTTACATCCATTTCACTAAATCACTGAAAATTCTATTTAGAAGCATTTTCTGATCGTATGTTTTATTGTTGTGTAACCGAATCCTTCCTTCCTGATTCAGTTCTGCCAAATGAAATCATTATGCTTGTGTGCAGTATGTGGGAAAAGCATCCACATTGATGCTTCCAACAAACACAAGGGTCCAGGTTGAATACTATGTGGCTCTGGTTCCTATGACTTCGCCCACCTTCCTCTCCTTAACTTGTCACAAATAGGGGTCATATAAGGACAACCACAGCTATTTTCAGGATGCTATAGTTTTAAGAAAAATATATACATAAAATACAATATGCTATAAATTTTAAAGTACTGATTGTAAAAAGCAGAAATTGGACCCAAGATAAGAAAACTACTTATTTTAGTTTAAAGGGGTTCACCAGTAAAAACAAGGTGATAGCATATCAATCGGTGTGGGTCTGACCGCTGGAACCTATATTGATTGGCAGAACAGGGAACGTTTATCCCAGTGTACATACCTGATTGCAGATCCGTTCACGTTCTATTGGGCTACTGAGTGCTGTGCTTGGCTTTTAATTACAGCCCCTTAACAAATGAATGGAGCGGCAGACAGGTCTAGTGCATTGCCGCTCCAATGTGCATGTGCACTGCCGCTCCAATCCTCATGCGCACTGCAACTCCAATGTGCAAAGCCGTTCCAAAGCGCATGTATATGCGCACTCCCTATAGTCAAATCCCCACCAATTTTTATGTTATCACCTATATTGTGGACAGGTAACATATTTTTTTTACTGGAGAACCCCTTAAATATACTACATATTTTTTTAGGAGGAAAATCTACTTTAAAACATCTTATTAGTGGTGAGTGAACACTAAAAGGTTTGGGTGCTCGTTACTCATAACGAGCAATTGAACGCTCGGAGGGGCGTGACTCGTGTACAGAGTATAGTGGAAGTCATTGGGGGACTTGGCCATTTTTCCAGGAAATCTTCTAGAAAAATGCTTGAGTTCCCCACTAACTTCCATTACATTCATTATACTTGATAAACAAATCAAGTCCGTCTGAGTGTCCAACTGCTTGTTACAAGTACCGAGCACCGGAGCATTGTAGTGCTCACTCATATACATATACATACAAGTATCCAAAGGAAAAGGCCACAAATATTCTCCTTTCTATTACCCAGGTGTTACTGGTATGTTGTAAATAAAATTCTTCAGGTTTCAATCTTTATGCAAAGAAGACTTCTTTCATTTTACATGCAACATGTTTCAATCCTCACTGGAATCCTCATCTCATAAACAATGTTAATCAAATGGGAGGAGTTGACAAGATTGAACGCTCTTGAAAAATCTAATTATGTACAACGATAGATGATACAAAATACCAACCAGCAAGCATATAATGGAAAGAAATATTGTAATATTTACAGTGTGGAGCCTGCCACCAATTCCCAAACAGTCATGACCAAATCTCTGGAAAGCACAAAATCTTAGTCTGAGCTTTATAGGTTTTAGAAACCAAAGTTTCAGACTAAACAAGTTATGGTGCTTTTCAGTGCACCATAATATATTGATATGGAAATTTTTAAGACACGTTCAAATCTTATTACGCCATGCTCAAACAATGCAGTTGCAATGCATTTTTCTTGTCTTATAAATGACTGCTGGATAGCGTTTGTAAGTACAATCAATTTTGTAAATCATTGCTTGGAAATTTTTGTCATTCTCAAAAACATAAAAACTTCTCTTTCATCAGATTGTTGCAGGACATGCGTGGTGCTTAGAAGTTTGTTTTTTATTGAACTTGTAACTACATTTTTGATGCTGGCCAGGATCATTGGAGTACTGATATCTTCTAAACTTGGCAAGCTTCAACAGAGTTTACAAGCTAGAAAGCAGCGGTAGTCTGTGTCTCAGGTAACAACAAGCTATAAACAAAAGAAAAAATTTAAAGGGAAAGTGTCGTCAAAAAACCCCAAAACTTTCAATAACTGGTAAAATGTAAAGTATTAATGTTTTGTTTAAATATTATTTGTTTTTAATTGAGAAAAATGTGATAAAAAAATAATTAAAAGTTTGATATTTTCCACTCTTAAACACTAGGGAGAGAAGCTGCTGAAATCCTACAGAAATCCGACTGTAGAGCTACTGTAGAACTAGCTCACATTAAAACTGCAGTAAAAGTGGTTGGAATCTGCTCTCCTGTGTGTGATGTCACCTTCCCCTCCTGTTCTGGGTGTTTCCAAAAGGATAACAAAAGATGAAGTTTAGAATCACACTGCAGAGCCATTTTGTTGGTGACCGCAAAGTGATCCTAATGTCGAAAGTGTCACTAAGGACAGCTGGCATAGTGCCCCACTATATCCCGCACCACACTGTATCCCCCATATACTGTGTTGCCGGCTGGAATCAGAGGTCCAAGGTGACATGCGGCGAGGAGAGGTGATCTGCAGCCTGTGCGGCACTGCACTACAGATATCATGCTGCGATCACTGTTTCCAGCCACATGCACTCACCTCAGACTTGCGTCCCTGGCAGCCTGTCCTGTCAGCCTGGTGTCTGTTCCTCCAGTCAGCGATCACAGCACAGAGCAGCGAGGAGCGGAGGACCTAGGTGAGCACATGCTGGGGGGGATGAACGGCCGAAGTAGGGGGTGAGCGGCGGAGGAGTGGGTGGTGAGCAGAGGGGGGGTGAACAGACGGGTGGGAGCAGCACGCCAGGATCACTTACGGTGCAATCACCACTGCCCAGCACAGGTACTCACCCCATCCTGGCGGTTGACAGGGGGAAAGTGCAGCACACAGCACACACTGTTAGCTCCACAAAGATGGCAGCGAAATCCTCCCTCTGCTGTGATCTGGACAGCCCAGGGGGCGTCTCCAGGTCACAGCAGAAGCTGTCTCTGTGATAAGTATAATGTCGTAGCCTGACAATTAGAATCAATGCAAAGAGGGCTGCCATAAATGAGGTGAGTAACTGGCATTACACACAGCAGATCCAAGATGGCAGCCCCCTGTGTTTCAGTAAAAATAGAATTATATAAAAACTAAATAAACAGTGAGTTTAATTTTGTATTAAAAATACTTGATTCCATAATCACTATTATTAATACCAAAATAAAAAAACATGACACATATCCCTTTAATATCTTGGCTGAAAACTTTAATAAGCAGTAAATAGCAAAAATGCTTGTTTTTACAAGTACTATCTGACAATATCCATCTACGAAGATGGTAACAACCTTGTAAGATCCAGAGCATTTTTGTCCAGCCTTCTAGTCCCATTCAGAAGTCAAAATAAAGCATTACATGATAGCCATTCAAATGAATATCCATCAATATAATAAGAGAATGACTTGATTATGTCAGCAAGAAAGTCGCTAGAAAACAGTGGCTCTTTATTCTGGCTCATGAGAGGGTGACTGGAATAGGTGTCTATCCTCCATGACATCTTGACTGAATATATGGACTGGGGATATCTACATGACACTAGCAAGTGGGTTGGATGAGAAAAGTCAGCATATTTTATATTAGCAGAAAGTTTGACACAGGTCATTGTTCTGGAAAAACTCCAGTTAAAAAGACCCAATTTTTCCATAAAACTGGTTTATTGGATTTTCATCGAAATTCATTGTTATTTTCTGCATTTGAAGTACATTTTTTAATAAAAAAAACTTTAATAAACATTACAATTATAAAAAAAGACTTAGTTCCTAATATACAGTATATATAAAAATATATATTTATTCACTTACCGTATTTTTCGCTTTATAAGACGCACCGGATTATAAGACGCACCCCCCCAAATTTGGTGAAGGAATTTTTTTTTTAATAAATGGGGTCCGTCTTATAATGCCAGTGTCCGTCTATCAAATCATATAGGGTATATGTCCCTCATAGCCCCCCATCCTAAAATTAGCGCCCTTCATCTGGATATGGCCACCTTATATTGAATATAGCCCCCTTGTGCTGGCACACGCCCCCTGTGGCTGCCACACTGCCCCCCTGTGGCTGCCACACACGGCCCCCCCTGTGGCTGCCACACACGGCCCCCCTGTGGCTGCCACACACGCCACACGGCCCCCCCTGTGGCTGCCACACACGGCCCCCCTGTG
This sequence comes from Anomaloglossus baeobatrachus, assembly GCF_048569485.1. Classification (NCBI taxonomy): domain Eukaryota; kingdom Metazoa; phylum Chordata; class Amphibia; order Anura; family Aromobatidae; genus Anomaloglossus; species Anomaloglossus baeobatrachus. Next base: position 160,821,966 of record NC_134363.1, on the reverse strand, counting down.
GCTGCTACACACGGCCCCCCTGTGGATGACACACACGGCCCCCCTGAGGATGACACACACGGCCCCCCCTGTGGCTGCCACACACGGCCCCACTGTGGCTGCCACACACAGACCCCCCTGTGGCTGCCACACACGGCCCCCCTGTGGCTGACACACACGGGCCCCCAGGCTGCTGCTTTTAGTAAAATAAACTCTTTCCTTACCTTCTCCAGCACTGTGCTCCCTCGTGTCCCCCTCCTCAGGGTTGAGCTCCGGCCTCCTGCCTGCATTTCCTGGTTCACGGTCCGGTCATGTGATCGGCACTGCAGAGTGAAATCTCTGCGTGCCTGATCACAGCACCAGGAGGGAGACACGCTGGATGGGGTAAGTAAAGAGTTTTTTATTTTACTATGGGCAGCAGCACGGGGGCCATAGCTAACACAGGGGTGCATGTGCGATCAAAGGGGCGCAGGCAGGTATAATATGCGCCGCTCCCCCAGCCCATCGCCGCGGTGCGGTTTCAGCACCACAGCTATGGACAGCGGCTTTGCATATTATATGAGCGGGAGCAGGAGATCAAAGATTCCCTCCCTCAGCTTCACCATCCCCCCCAGCAGCCCCCAGCACGGCTCCAGAGCGGCCCCCACCTCCCCTGGACCCTGCAGTATATAATCCGTATATTCGGTTTATAAGACGCACCCCCTACTTTCCCCCAAAATTTGGGGGAACAAAAGTGCGTCTTATAAAGCGAAAAATACGGTATATAGCGCCAATAATTCCATAGCGATTTAAATATCATAAAATCCCCCATATTATGAGAGCCTGAAACTGAGATTACACTAACATCAATAAATAAAAAGAGTCCAATTATGTTCTCAGATGCTGCACACATGAAGAAAACAAGAAGAGTTCCACTCAGATTCTCATGCTTACAGAATCCAACTGGTTTCAAAGTCAATTATGCTGAAAGATCAAACCAATGTCTCGTAGGAAAAGGATGATGTATTTGCCAAAGAACACAACTCCCCAGACGCTGACACTTCTAATATGTTTATTTGGAAGTTTAAATGAATGAAATAGTTTTACATGTAAACCAAACAAGACTTCCCTTTCATGGCCAAAAAAAGGGCAGCGTATAACTGGCTACTGGAAACAAGTGACTCTGACCTAAAATCCTCAAATGACTCCAGTCCACTTTGATAGTCAATTCTACAGCATACCATACAGAATTTTTAATAAAGTATAAATACACATGTTTTACAATTTTGGAAAATAAGAAAAAAAGTAAAGATTTTTTTTTTGTTGCTGTTATTTAGAGATAAGTACCATAACTGGGGAAAGACAGAATGGCCCAATTTTATTTTTAATAAGCTGGAATGAATTAATTCATGAGGCACTTTTGTAGCAGCTTGCTCGTAGAGGAAGCTACAGTGTCTTGTGAAAATATTCATTCCCCCCACCTGTGCATATGTATTCACCCCTTTTGCTATGAAGCCTCTAAAAATGTTGGTGCAAGTAATTACTGTTATATGTCCCATGCTCAGTGAATGGAAGTGCCCTTGTGTGCAATCTAAGCGTCCCAGGGTCTGACAGATTAATCACCTTTTCTGTAAGGTCACAGAGGCTGCAACACTATAAAGCAAGATGCACCATTAACCAAACAACACCATGAAGACCAAGGAGATCTCCAAGCACCATGAAGACCAAGGAGATCTCCAAACACCATGAAGACCAAGGAGATCTCCAAACAACAGTATGAAGACAAAGGAGATCTCCAAACAACACCATAAAGACCAAGGAGATCTCCAAAGGACACCATGAAGACCAAGGAGATCTCCAATCACTATAAAGACCAAGGAGATCTCCAAACAAGTCAGAGACAAAGTTGTTGAGAAGTACAAGTCAGAGTTGGGTTTTTAAAACTATCCCAATCTATGATGATCCGTGGAGCACCATCAAATCCATTATCATCAAATGATCAGTTTGCCAAAAGACACATGGAGACTGCCTAAATGTATGCAGGAAGGTGCTGTGGTCAGATGAGATCAAAATTAAAATTTTTGGTCACCAAAGTAAACACTATGTTTGGCACCAAATCGGCACAGCTCATTACCATAAGAATACCATCCCCACAGATTCAAAACATTGTTAAGAAATCTCTACAGCACAGAGCTTGCTTAAGACACTGGCCACTGCTGATAGAGCTAGGAAGCTACCAGTAAACTATAGAATAAAAATTCCATCCTTTCTGGAGAACAGAGAGGATTTTTAATGAGAGTTCAGTTGAAAAGTTGCTCGTATTTACAAGCACATTACAATTTTATATGGTTAAGTTGACGAGACAACCCCTTTAAAGACCCTCATCTATCAAGTAGAGGATACAAAAGAACATTTTGCCCTCCATACATTGCAGAGACAGTGAATTGTTTGATATAGACAGTTGCTTTGGGGTTTCCCCAAATATTACAACAAAAAGGAGGCACAGAAGTGGGAAACCTTGATCAATGCACTTTGTAATTAAAATATTATACAAAGAGGACAACCCCTACAAGGCAAACTTCATATTGGTTTCTTGTATAGCACTTTAGGCTATGTGCCCACGCTGCGGATTTCTCGCGGATTTTGCCGCGGATTTGCCGCGGATTTTCCGAAAATCTGCAGCAGCGGCACTTCCAAACCATTTCAGTGGCATTTTGGAAATGCTGTGTCCATGCTGCGGATTTTTCCGCGGCGGATTTGCCGCGGATTTTGATCCGGAAAAATCTGCAGCATGTCAATTATTGTTGCGGATTTTGGTGCGGATTTTGGGTATAAAATGGGGGAAAAAAAAAAATCCGCATCAAAATCCGCGGCAAATTCGCGGTAAATCCGCGGTAAATCAGCGGCAAATCCTCGGCAAAAAAAAGGTGCCGCGAAAGTCGCGGATTTTCATGCAGAAAAATCCGCAGGTACATTCTACCGTGGACACATGGCCTTAGGTTGATTAAATAGATACAATTGCACTACTAATAGGATTGCTTTAGAGGTCTTTCCCATATATTAGTAATTTACACATTTGCACTATTTTACACATTGCACAAGTATTAATATACAGATTACAGGCAGTTTTCTTATGCTGCTAAAACCACATTTCCAGCAGCACCTTGCTTCCCAGTGCTGCAGACCCTTCTCTAGGCTATGTGCGCACGTTGCGTATTTGCATGCAGTTACGCTGCGATCTGCGCCGCAGCGTAACTGCATGCGTCCTGCGTCACCAGCATAATCTATGAAGATTATGCAGGAGACGTGCGCACGTGGCGTATTAGAGCGCATCGCTTCGGCTACTGCCCGAAGCGCAAATTCTAAGAAGTGACATGTCACTTATTCCGTGCGCTCTGCATGTATCCCCCGCTCTGTCTATGGCAGGGGCTGCACTCAGAGCGCATGAAATCAGCTTTTTTTTTTTTTTCATTACGGACTCTTTCTGCAGCGATTTGAAGCGCACGTGTGCTGTTCAAATCGCTGCAGAAATTTCTGCAGGGACAGAACGCTACGTGCGCACATAGCCTAAGGGCGGCTTTGCACACTACGACATCGCAGGTGCAATGTCGGTGGGGTCAAATCGAAAGTGACGCACATCCGGCGTCACTTGCGATGTCGTAGTGTGTAAATCCTAGATGATACAATTAATGATCGGAAAAGCGTCGTTATCGTATCATCGGTGCATTCTCTGACATTTCCATAATGCCGGTGCAGAAAAAAGGTACGATTTAGTTCCTCGTTCCTGTGGCACCACACATCGCTGTGTGTGAAGCCGCAGGAGCGAGGAACATCTCCTACCTGCCTCCCGGCTGCAATGAGAAGGAAGGAGCGGGCGGGATGTTTACATCCTGCTCATCTCCGCCCCTCCACTTTGATTGTCCGCCTGCCGTCGCTATGACGCCGCACGACCCGCCCCCTTAGGAAGGAGGCGGTTCGCTGGCCAGAGCGACGGTCGCAGGGCAGGTGAGTGCATGTGAAGCTGGCGTAGCGATAATGTTCGCTACGCCAGCTATCACAAGATATCGTACCTACAACGGGGGCGGGGACTATCGCACTTGACATCGCAGCATCGGCTTGCGATGTCGTAATGTGCAAAGCCTGCCTTACTCCCTCTCCTTTGTGAGGGTTGATGACTCAGATCTGTGCTGAAAGCCAGCTGACTGATAAATGTGTTGGCTCCACCATGCTATGCTCTGCTGCATCCACCAGATATTTGGCATATCATCAAGCTAATCTAATATTTTTCTGAACAGTGTATGCCCATGTATACAACTCTGCCAGCCCCATTTTATTGTTTTTGTTTTTACGTCTTTATTGCATTAGGTAGTTTCTATCAGAGCTCAACTTTCCTGCAAAATGCTCTGCTCACACATCAAAACTTGTTGAAACTAGGCAGCACAGAGCTAAGACACTGTCAGGGCTGAGCTGTGTTTGATCTGTCTACTGCAGGCCTCAGTGATGTGAAAATGTTAATTCCACTGTGTTGATGCAAATGGCAGATGATTATTTTCTGCCATATGCATCAATAGAGTAGTGCTTGCAGTTTCCCTTCACTGATATGTCTTCTGCAGACATCAAACACAGCTCACAACTGCTAGTGTCTCAGCTGTGCCTCATTATTACAAACTCCATTGTGTAGGAAGAACACATTGCAACAAAGTTGAGCTCTGCTGGAAACCACCTATCAGAGTAATTATATAAACCACACAGGCAGATATTCATTTAGGCACAGTACTATCGAGGAGCAGAGTGCATGGGTAGGGTAAATAGAGCCTACAAGGCATTCCAAGGGGGTGGTATGTGCAAAATGGGATAGATTTAAAAATGACATATTTGCACACCTGAATAAACATATACGTACACTACTATAAGATGACATTTGGGCTTAAACCTTTAAATGAGTCTGTCTAGCAGTATTGCAAATGGGAAATATCTCCCATACCATTGCAATATAGCAAGAAAAAGTGAAATATGTTTGTTTTCTGGACAGAATATAAAACAATATGATTTTGACTATTATTAAAAAAGTGCGTGCAATACTTATTCTTTTCTTAAATTACAATTGGTTATTGTAAGCTTTATATTCAGGAGTCAGTTATATACTTTTTACATAGAAAAAAAACTATGTAAAAAGAATAAGTAGTGAACACTAACAATATTAATTCTAATATAAATACCTAATGTCCTCAGCTTTCATGGAATTGCGGTTTTCATGGCGGCAATCACTCACAGGCAATTAATGTCCACATTTTAAAGGGTATCATAGCAACTGGGCCTTTCATGTAGTGAATTTGCACTCACTCGGGAGGCTTACCATTGGACGTTACCGCATAAAGCCACAGACAATGGCAGCCTCCTAAAAGATGCATTGCACAGAATAATTCCATTAACCTTAAAACGTAGCAGAAACAGGAGAACGGAGAGGAGAAGAAAAATATCTAGTGCGATGTGCGCAGCAGGAGTCTGGGAATTCACCCACTTGCTTTATCCAAGCTTCTTGGCGATTACCATATTTCCCTAAACTGTCCATGTTTTCCTCCTAGATGACTTGATTTAATTTTTCACTTGGATGAAGTCAAATAGTGTAATTAGCATAGTAAGCATGGATGAATTGTGATGGATTATCTGCAAACGTATCCGCCCCACCTGTGAGGTCCATGGATGTGTGCGCTGTTCATACTGATGCATGATTGCATGGTTACAGATGACAACCACTGCACAGCCGCTCCAACAACCACTGCACAAAACTGGCAGCATTCACCAAACATTTGTATATAGTGCAGGAAAGAAATAAGTGTTTGAGATTGTTAAATAAATTGGTGTCTTAGGAGTATAAGTTGAGTCCAGAAAACTTACTGATGATAAAGAAATCCCACACCTGTATGCTGCCCATAGAAGTTAATGAAACTTAAAAGTGCAGATCTACAAGACGTATAATTTCTATGGCAGTCAATAGGGTCTTGAGTAAAAGAAGTTTTCTCAAGTGCCTCCCATCAAACAAACGTGAATATTGGACTGCAATAAGATGTGACAAAGAGCCATCAGTGAGCTGTCTGATCTAAAGGGGGCTGTACACGCAACGACATCGTTGGGGTCATGGAATTTGTGACGCACATCCGGTCTTTTTAGCGACGTCGTTGCGTGTGACACATACGAGCGACCGCTAACGATCAAAAATACTCACCTAATCGTTGATACGTCATTCAAATCCCAAATATCGTTGCTGGTTTTGGACGCAGGTTGTTCATCGTTCCTGAGGCAGCACACATTGCTACATGTGACACCCCAGGAACGACGAACAACACCGTACCTGCGTCCTCCGGCAACAAGGTGGGTGTGTCTTTCATGCGGCTGCTCTCTGCCCCTCCGCTTCTATTGGACGTCTGTCGTGTGACGTTGCTGTGACGCCGCACGAACCGCCCCCATAGAAAAGAGGCTGTTCGCCGGCCACAGCGATGTTACTAGAAAGGTAAGTGTGTGTGACGGGTATTAGCGATATTGTGCGCCACGGGCAGCGATTTGCCCATGACACACAAACGACGGGGGCGGGTGCAATCGCTAGCGATGTCACTGCGTGTAAAGTGGCCTTTAGACTCCATTAACATATGACAGAATGGGTACAAATAACAATCGTCGTGCTAACAATCACTGCACAAAACTGGCAGCAATAACCATATCTTATATAGTATATCGTATAGATGCACAAAATTGGCAGTAATAATCACATCTTATATAGTATATAGTATAGAGTGTGTGTATGTATATATATATATTCTCAAGAACTGTTATGTATTGGGAGTGTTTGCCAAGCCCTTCCTAAAAACTTACTGCTGACAGAAGAAATCCTACACTCATATGCTGCCCTTAGAAGTTAATGAACCACAGCTCTGCGATACATATCCTCTCTATGGAAGTCAGTAGGTAAAATATATCTGCATTTTAGATCGGATGAGATACGGATCAGTCTTCACTAAGGACAACATTACAGTCTGAAATATGCATCTTTGCTGACTTCTATAGATTATCGGAATGAAGGATCCAGGCCTATCCACTCCTCATACATTTCCATAAAATTGTATTACTTGTCTATTGATCTCTATGGTAAATAATCATATGAAACTAACATGTAATTAGTTAACATTTTAGTAATAATAAAAAAAAATAATGTACACAGAATGTATATTTTTTAGCATCACAATTTAATGTGCAATGCTCATGTTTAACACTAGGTGGCACCAGTTTGTATAAGACAAAAATAAGATGAGAAGTAAAACTTCTAGCACAGAACACATTCAATGGGGATGCAAAGCTCTGTATGATTATTGGGTCTTGAGAGGGATAGATTAAAGGGACACATTCTGAGTAGAATATGTTGACGTGACTGTAGTTTGCCGTTCCTGTACAATTTGGGGTGTACTGAACGTTATGTTAATGGCCAGCATCAGTGTAGAGCACATTGCGTCTATCAGAACGTAAAATCATTCTTTGCAGTGTTTAGGTGAATAAAGCATCTACTTTGTATTTTTTTAATAAATTGTTAAGTGCAGCCTCAGCCTCATTTTTCATTATTACATTCTTAGCAATTTATAAGTAAAATATATTTCATATGAGCAGCAATTCTGATTAAATATTTAATAATGGGCAATGCCAATAACTGAATATATCATTTGCCAACTATGAGCACTAAAGTACATACTCCTCATTATCTGGAGCCGGTGTTCTTCTGTAATGGGCATATCAATATAACAAATAACATTCTGTAATGAGGAAAATGAGGTAAAGCTTACATTAGCCAAAGAGAAAACTTTTATAAGTACTTTTGAAATGAAGGTAGAACAGAGCTTTTAAGATGCATTTTTCAAACTAAATATATTACTTAATGATGAGTGACACTACTATGCTCGGGTGCTCAGTACTCACAACTAGTGATGAGTGAGCACTACCATGCTCGGGTGCTTAGTACTGGTAACTAGTGATGAGTGAGCACTACCATGCTTGGGTGCTCAGTACTCGTAACTAGTGATGAGCGATCACTACCATGCTCAGGTGCTCAGTACTCGTAACTAGTGATGAGCGATCACTACCATGCTCAGGGGCTCGGCAATCATAACTAGTGATGAGCAAGCACTACTGTGCTCGGTCACTGAAGTTAGAAGGAAAAGCTGAGCACAGTTCCAAGCCAGTGATTAATACACTTTTCCACCTATCACGGTGAACAGACACAGCACTCCTTGGTATGGGTCTGCAACTGGCAGTGCAACTTCAAAAGATCAAGCATATAACAATCAGCACCAGTTCTTTATGCAGAAAAATTCTTGTTTTATTCTTCCAAGTAAAAAAGGCATATTAGGGAGAGGGGGAGAGAGACATGAACCACACACAGACTGTGTGACATAAAGAACTGGTGAGTGCCTTCTATTCCTTCCTCTTCTGACTACCGTGCTGGGTACTCTATGCAATGGATACTCAGTCGGGCACGACTCGAGTACTCAAGTATAATGGAAGTCAATGGAGAACTTAATCATTTTTCAGGAAGATCTTCTGGATCTCAGTACTCAAGCTCGTCAAAGAGTCTGACTGTTCATTACGAGTACTGAGCACGGTAGTGCTAGCTCATCACTAATATTAATGTATACGTTATACTATCATTAATATTTATTAAAGAACAGACCTGGTATACTCTTACTTGGACTACACTCCAAGAAGCTAAGAGCCTGTTGGGATTGGGATTGTATAACGAAAGCTAAAACACTGACAAAATCGATCACACAGTGGTCACCAACAGGGCTTCAGTCTCTCAAAAGATCATCTGAATCTGTCATGGGGTCTTTTGTTTTACTTGTAAAATCAGCAAAGTATGTAAAACTATTAGCCAAACATTTCCAAACTGAGCCCCAATGCAGATGGCAATTCTGCCTAAAATGCACAACTACTTTTTCCAAAAAACCTCATCAGTCCATCTCCTTAATAAGACAAACTGAAAAGAAAATCTCTATTACCAAGAACATTTTAAAAACTGGTTACAGTGCCATCTATTGGTCAGAAAGATATTTGCAAATGGTTGCCAATTCACACATTGGCTTCCAGGTTTGAGATCCCATTTCAACTCCTAATTTAAGTGTAAAATCAAGGGTAAAATTCTAGGGTTTATTGAACCTAAGCTCTTTTACCTATGTAGTCAAAATGTTCACAAATACTATAAATGATACATGACAGTTGTAGGACCCTTTTACATTTTTATTCCAAGAGATTAAAATAACACCCATGAGAAAGTGTTTAACTAGACGTTAGTGATATTTCCCCCAAACAAAAAATGGACTAATGTACGTCAGTGTTTTGGATCAGATTTTCATCAATTTTTGGTGTATCAATTTTTACCAAAGTTTAATCAGTTTCTTTTACGTCCAAGATGTTTTCTCAAGTGCCTCCTATCAAAGAAATGAGAAAATTGTACTGTATAGGGATGCAACTAAGAGCCATCAGTGAGCTGTCTGATGTATGACTCCATTAACATTTGACAGAATGGGTACAGATGGCAAACTAGACAGGTGCACTAACAATCACTGCACAAAACTGGTAGCAAAGACCATATATTGGTATATAGTACAGAAGAAGAAAAAGGTATTTCTGATTTACAAGAAATTTGATGCATTTGGAGTATTTGCCCAGCCTTGAAAACGTACTGCTGACAGAGAAATCCCACACTCATATGCTGCACTTAGACGGTAATGAAATCTAGAACCACAGCTCTGCGCTATATATTCTCTCTATGGAGGTCAGTAGGGTCTTAAAATTATATCCGGATATTAGACCAGATGAAATATGGATCAGTGTCTTCTCTAAGGACATCAGTATAGTGGAAAACATGGATCTTTGTAGACTTTATAGGTTATTTGAAGCAGAGGCGGACATACCATTGTTGCAACCAAGAGGCCCAAGTGGTCAGGGGGCCCAATTCTACCTGCAAATCAGGTGGAATTGGGCAATATGAGGCATTATTGGACTGCAAAGGGCCCATACACTGTTCTTACACAGGGGCCCTCTTCCGGGTGTGTCAGTCAGTGATCTGAAAGAAGTATACAGATCAAGACATACAATTCCATAAAACAATAGACTAGCATTGGAGAATATGGATCTGTTACTTGCATAAAAAATGGACAGGTCTTTGAGTCAGAAAAAAAACATGAACATGTGAACACACACATAGACTATAATGGCTTTGTGTTCTATAGGTGAAAATCATGGATAGAACACCTACGTGAAATACTGACATCCAAATGAGGCCCTAGGCAATAATAATTGTATTTTCCCCTGCCCTTCAGAGACCTGGAACTATAAAACATTCCTACCATTAGATCGGACTATTCTTTTTCACTAAAAGCTCTTAAAGGGAACCTGTCACCAAATTTGGTGACTATAAGCTGCGGCCACCACCAGTGAGCCCATATATCAAGCATTCTAACATGCTGTATATAGGAGCCCAGGCCTCTGTGTAGAACGTAAAAATCACTTTAGAAGACTCACCTAAGTGGCATTGCGGTGCAGGCTTGTCGGATGGGTGTCTCCATTCTCCAGTACCAGCGCCTCCTCTTTTGGCAATCTTTGTGCTCCTTCTTCTGAAGTCTGGGTGAATGACGCGTCCTACGTCATGCACACAAGTCGGCAATGAGGTCCCTCGCAGATGCACTACAATTCGTTGATTTGCCCTGCTCAGACCAGATCAAAGTGCGCCTGCACAGGACCAGAGTGTCGGCTTGTGTAGATGACGTAGGATGCGTAATGCACCCAGGTTTCAGAAGACGGAGGACAAAGATGGCCGAAAGAGCAGACGCCGGTACTGGAGAACGGAAACACCCATCTGACCCGTCTGCACCGCAACGCCCTTTAGGTGAGTATTATACACAACTGCCTGGGCTCTTATATACAGCATGTTAGAACGCTGTATATAAGAGCCCACTGGTGGTGGCCGCAGTTTATAGTCACCAAATCTGGTGACAGGTTCCCTTTAAAGGAATGCAAATGTTTGTCATTGACATTATTACATCATTACCATGAGAATTATAAACATTTTATGATGTAGTCAGAATTTCCCTAGAAAAAGGAGTCCGCCTGTCACCTGACTCATATTACAAGCCAGTATCCGTTGATGTTTTATCCGAGTTAGGACAATAAATGCGGCAAGGAATATGCCCCTCGAGGGCGCAGCGCCAAGCGATCTCATTTACATAGAACAACAAATCAAATTCCTTCATATATAAATAAATAATGTTTTCTTCTTAAAGCCATCAATCCCCCTCCAGCTTGTGACAGGTTTCATTAACTGAAGCCATCCATTGTATGACTAACTAGACAGACTAATTAAAATCACGTATGAAGAAGTGATGCACGCCGGCTCCCACACAGACATGTACGGGGCAAGATGTATCCCCAACAGGCCACAAAGACAGAAAGATCTGAGATAACACCATTAATGACACCAGGAACAAAACCATCACTCTTTGTGAAAAATCTACAAGCAAAGCTGAAAGTATATCCTCATGGACACGGAAACGCAATCATATTCAGTCCCCAATATGACCGGAGAGGCTGTGATCTGCGGAGAACACTGTGGAGATGACAATTTACTATATTGTCCCATTATATGAACATGTTTCTGAGGTCTGTGATAAGTGAGATCAGTCAACTGAATGAGGACTACTGTGGATAATTTTCATCCATGGCTATTCACTTGTTACACTTAACTCAAATATAATGTATGTGCAATTTCCATGCATTATAGGAAGGTTAAACCAAAGGTTCAACTCCATTTACTACACAAATGTTTAAACAGTAATGACCTAATATTGTATTCTTCTTTGAGAAAATGGAAGCTTTTGATATTACAAATCAAATGCCCTAGCAACACAACAATGGTCAATTACATATAAGGACACTCCTATTACCCAATTAATATATCAACCAGGAGGAAATAAACATTTGTTTCCCCCCCAAAAAAAGGAGTACAAACAGTCCAAGATGATCAAAATATAATATTTTATTAATATCAAAAAACAAAAACAAACCACACATTTAAAAAGATAGTTGCAGCAGAAAAAATTACATGGACTAAGCGGTATTATATTGCACATTCCAAATCGTTAAAGTGACTTGAGCTATGATCATATCCAGAATCCAATCTAGTAGATGTAAAAATACTGTTCTAATGTTTCGGGATTATAAAGCGCTCACACGGTCCCTTATTGGCTGGATGGGTATATTTAATCCCCTTGCTTTCTCCTACCCGGTACGCCCCCTGTAGAAGCCGGGTAGCGAAACGTAGGTCGGGGAATTGGACGTCTGCGGTGATCTAACATCTTCACACCCAGGCAATTTTATCGCTGATGGTGGTATTGTTGCGGTTGTGTTTTATTTGTAAAACTGACTTGGTGCCTAGTATTTGGCTGAACACCTGATGTCTGTGGACATGCGGTGGGTCGGCTTCCAGTATGCATTTTTTGTAGCCTAAGTGTAATCGATCTGCACCGCAACAACACCCCACACAGCAACCGGGTGGTAGCACATAATTAATCAGTAGTGACCGCTGGTGCTTTTCTACATAGATATTAAGTCTAATAGTGGATACAGGACTGTTGTACTATGACATAGAAGGGTTATGTGTAATGTTTTGCACTTGGACACTTTATAATCTCGAAACATTAGAACAGTATTTTTACATCTACTAGATTGGATTCTGGATATGATCATAGCACAAGTCACTTTAACGATTTGGAATGTGCAATATAATACCGCTTAGTCCATGTAATTTTTTCTGCTGCAACTATCTTTTTAAATGTGTGGTTTGGTTTTGTTTTTTGATTTTTTGATATTAATAAAATATTATATTTTGATCATCTTGAACTGTTTGTACTCCTTTTTTTGGGGGGAAACAAATGTTTATTTCCTACTGGTTGATAAATCAAATGCCCTGTAGACTTCAACAGGAGAGGAGAAAGGCATCTAGCTCTGGCTCGAATAGTATGGATAGGCACTCTTGTCTTTCTTTATAATAAAAACATAATTTATTTTGTAATAATAATAATATTTATTAATTTATATAGCACTATTAATTTCACAGCGCTTTACATACATTGGACACACTGTCCCCATTGGGACTCACAATCTAAATTCCCAATCTGTATGTTTTTGGAATGTGGGAGGAAACCAGAGTACCCGGAGGAAACCCACGCATACACGGGGAGAACATACAAACTCCTTGCATATGTTGTCCTTGGTGGGATTTGAACCCAGGACCCCAGTGCTGCAAGACTGCAGTGCTAACCACTGAGCCACCGTGCCGCCATTAACATTAAAAACAAAGGATAGCACTGTTCAACGCATTTTGAGCTATTGTTGATCTTACGCATAGCATCATAGAATGGTATGAGTAAGAGCAACAACTGCTCGAAACACGTTGGACAGTGCTAGCAGCAGAAGCTCCAGTATCGGTCACGATGGTTACCAGATAACCATCCTGTACCGGCGGACTACAAGAACCAGGAGGCCGGCAATGGAACGGAAGGTAAGGTGAGCATATGTGTGTGTGTGTGTGTGTGTGTGTGTGTTTGTGCATGGGTGGAATGGCACAATAGGGGACCAAGATGGGACATTGAACAAGTTGTGGAACGAATTGTCTGAGCCTGCATTATTTCCTATGGGAAATTTTGCTTTGCTAGACGAGTAACTTGGTTTACAAGCACACTCCCAGAACGGATTGTTCTAGTAAACCAAGGTTCCACTGTATATGGGTATATGGAAAAGCTGAAAGGTATGAGGCAAAGCAAAGGTCAGAGGTCAGGCATGATGAATTTCAACATGCCCAATCCTTTATTGTTAAAGGATATAGTAATATACATATTTAAACAGAATTTTTTTGTGGGGTTTTTTTTTGCTAAAAGGGTCCTAGAATGTTCCTTGAAGGCCACTTATTTAGCAGAAGTGAGATTGTCTGTTTCTTTTCACTAAGTGTCAGAAAAGTCAGAGCTAATGATAAAGCTAATGTGAACCTGTCTTCTCCATATTCTAGAGATGACAAATCTCTATACAAAACCCTGGTCCCCGAGTCTAAACATTAAGGGATTTCCGGACACTGCAGTCATATTTAGAGAAAAACTTGATACATCAGACATGTTGGTGGATTTTAATTGACATTGAAGAAATATAATTGAGGAGTCAGTATGAAATCTATGACTTACAGCCCCAATTGTAAAGCAAACTTTAATTTCAAAGTTCCTATTCATTTTACTGCTCATTGACTATTTTTACTTGCAACTTGCAAGCATTGTTTTCTTACAGTAGATATATCCTTCCTTTTTCCCACTTAAAGATTACAGGAACTAAATAATCTGCGGCCAAGGCCTGAGGTCTGATCTTCCCCGCAATCCCAACTAAAACCATATGCCGCATCGGAAATGTCTCATTAGGAGCAGACACTCCAGTGAAAGGAAATATTAGAGCTTTGGCCAGACAAAAGTTATGCAGCATTCCAATATACTTTGAATTTGAAGTCATTAAATTGCTCAAGATCTTTGCTTTAATGTGAATATATATATATATATATATATATATATATATATATATATATATATATACGTGCAAAGTCTGAAAACCTTAAGGGTATGTGTACACAGCATTTATTAGACACTGAGACACTGGTGTATCTGCCAAGCTGTCCAAAGCCAAGATGTTACAGGAAAAGGCCAACATTGTTTTTCCTGAAGCATCTTCATTGCCGTTATTTTTGTTGTTTTTGCAGCGGCTTCACTCAATATTTGTGCGTAGTGAAAACAGCATTTTAGAGTCCCAGCATAATGAATGTCTTTAAGGGCCCCTTTAGGGTATGTGCGCACGTGTGCATATTACATGCAGTTACGCTGCGTTCTGCACCGCAGCGTAACTGCATGCGTCCTGCGTCCCCTGCACAATCTATGGAGATTGTGCAGGAGCCGTGCGTACGTGGCATGTTAGAACGCAGCGATTCGGCTGCTTGCCGAATCGCTGCGTTCTAAGAAGTGACATGTCACTTCTTTCGAGCGTTCTGCATGCTGTCTATGGCAGGAGCTGCAGGCAGAGCGCACGAATCTGCCGGCACCATGCGCTTCAGAATGCAGCTTTTCAGCTGCGCTCTGGAGCACACATTTTCGGTGCGGTGCAGAGCGCACACGTGCGCACATAGCCTTACTTTGCATTTTTACCTACGTTCAGTGGTCACTTCGGAGCTTCTGGCTTGCACCATTTTTGGGTGGTATACGTCTGGGTGTCCGCCTGCAGAAAGCGTATATGCCCGCAAATGGTGCAAGACAGAGCACATGTTGACTCCGTCTGCACCATTATAGTCAATGGACCCATCGGCGCATGTGTCCAAAACCCATTTTGTGGGGGTGTTAAGACGGAAGCTGTGACTGGACCACTGAACATAGGTAAAAACAAAATGTGAAAGCAGCCTTACAAAAATGTCATCCATATGCTGCACATTTTTTTTCTAGTATTTTTAAACCATCAAAGCATTTTGCAAATCTGCAGCAAGTAAACTACGTCAGTGTTTTTGCAGCGTTTTTCACCCATGCAAATAAACTCTGCACAAAAGCATGAAAATATGCATAATGCACACAGTTTTCCTGAAAACATCTATTTATTTATGCAGAAGAAAAACATAGCAAAAACTCGCTGTGTGAACGTACCCTTAATAATACACCAATATTTTTCTTTTGGGTTGATTCAAGTACCAAGGCAATTCTTTCATATTTACCAATGTTCGGGGGCTAAATGAAATCTAATTCCCAGATTGACGGGTTAACCACCATTCTGCCTGACTTCTGAGCTTCCCTTCCACAATGTTAGCATTAAACTATTTAACAAATCACTTGGCCATGGAGACACGATGGTAGCAATGTGCAGTCTTGTTATTTTGGTCTAAGCTCCCTGAGCCCGGATCCATTTCACAGGCAGGAATGAAAGTAACTTTTCACTGATCATCAGCAGATGTGAGTAGAATACTGGAGGTGGAAACGGTCCAGCATCGTTCACTACGCACTCGGACTCTCATCATTAAAAGAAGTCTGGTTACTAGGTGAAAATTGATCATTTTAGCTCTTATTTTATTCATGCTGCTCCCCAGAATAGTTCTTTTTTTCAATTCTGCCTTATGGTTCCAGAGCTATAGGTCTTTATTTTATGCAAATGTTTCTTGCATTTTACAACAGAGAGTGGTTTACAGGGTAAAAATTCACAAGACATGTCCCCATAAAATCCTGTGAGCTATACTCTTTTATAAAAAAAAACCCACAAAAAAAGCATTAAATAAAAAACCCATAACTCTGGACTATGGTAGATTTAAAAAAAAATAAAAATAATATACCCAAAGTAGTAGCGGGAATAAAAGAAAGGCAAAAACTGGTCACTCTGAGTCTTGACTCTTTAAAGAATTAATGCCCAAATATACATTATCATTGTGTTGCGATTATTCAACAGCCTAATGATTATGTGGCCCCGATAATCTCCCCGACAGATGTTGAATGTCAATGTCTGATCCTCTCCTTCTCTTTGGGTAAGTTGGGAGACAGCCATCAGATCTGTTGGCAGCTATCTAAAGTGTATAGGAGACTTTAGTCATACTCCGTTCACATCAGCATCAAATGGTGACGTCAGGGCAAGTAATAAATGCCAATCACGCATTTGTCCCGGAAGATATTATTAGAGAGATCAGCTGCCCTACTCAACCCCTAATGCAGAAGTGAGCTGTGCAAGACTATCCCGTTAAAGGGAACCTCTCACCAGGATTTTCCCATATAAACTGCGGCTACCACAAGTAAGTCCCCAAGCTGATCTGTATAATACAAAAAAGAGCTTTTATTATACTCACCCACGGGGCGGTCTGGAATGATGGGTGTTGCTGGTCTTTATTCTGCACGCTCTCTAATCTTGTGATGGTCGTCCTTTTTCCCTGCTTTGTGTGGATGACACATTCTACTTTATCAACACAGAGTCTTCTCTCCATTGAGCTCCTGCGCACGTGTGCATCTCTCTGGCTTGCTCTGGGAAGAGCAAAGTAGTGTAGTGTGCATGCGCCAGCACTCTTTGACCTTTCCCGGGACCTGCGCATCACAGAACTTTGCTCTGCCCTTAGCAGGGTAGAGAGAAGTGTGCATGTGCAGGATCACAATGTAGGGCACTGTATGGATGAAGCAGGAAGCATCATATACTTGAAGCAGGGAAAGAGAACAGCAATTTCAAGCAGAGAGGAGGCACCGGGTCAAGATCATCGCCACCCATTGGACAAGACCGCCCCACAGGAGAGTATGATAAAAGATCTTTTTCATTTATATAGATTGGCTTGGGGACTTATACACAGAATTTTCGAATGCTGTATATAAGGGCTCACTGGTGGTAGCTGAAATTGATGTGGGAAAATCCTGGTGACAGGTTTACTTTAAACAAAGGATCAGCAACTTTTGGCTTTTCAGCTTTTGTGGATCTACAGCATTCACTGACAAGTCAGAGGCAAGAGGTTGCTGATGCGCAATTAAAACAAAATAATTTATTTCTGTACAATTATCAATTCCCTTTGACATACCTATTACATTTGTCACAATACTAATGTGAAAATACAAATATATTGTACCTGGTACCCTAATCTATTACTTTTTGGTTTTCCAATATTGGTAAAGTGATGGATTGGATACTGACATGGTGGCGTCAAAAAGTTAACGATCGCAAAGTATTTTCTACATCTTACAGAATAATCATGATTTCAAAAAGCCTTCTATCCACTGTAAAGTAAAGTTGCATGTAAAGTAAAATTGGTGGTCGTCTGGTTTGTCCATCTGGAGGACCCACTTTTTATGCTGCAAATCTCACAGTCTGTAAGGTTTGCACAATGGTATCTTATGTTTCTTGAAGGGGGGCAATGCTTCTCTCTGGGAAAATGATCAGCACCGGCATTCTGGTGGCAGCAGGGAATAAAGGATCCGTTTGTATTCCCAGTCCGGCTCAGCTACAGCCTGGAGCTGACAGGGAGGAGGGAGAGATAAGGACAAGGCTGAACATTGCACATCTTTCGATTGGTCCTAAATGAAATGCGAGACTGGAAGGAGCTCAGCAGGAGGGGAAAAGAAATCTGGGGCTCATGTCCAAAAGAAGATTCATCACAGGCGCAGCAGGACGGAGAACACGAAGATTAAATAAACTTCATAACACCTCATATGTCCCAGCTAAAACGCTTCACTTGACACCTGTTCAGGTGAAAGCTCAACACAGACTGATGTATCAGGGCTGAATTTGTCATTTAACTCTTTGGGGACACATAGTTCTGCTTTGCTCTTAATGTTTTGCTTTTATCATTTTTGTGCCTTTGTAGAGCAAAAAGTTGCAGATCCAATAAAATGATGCATGCAACACTAATATTTGTGCAACAATTTATGGCATATAAAAATAACTCCAGGTGGTGGGAGTAAATTTGCACCAAATTGTTTTCTTTTTTTTTTTTTTTAAGTCACAAATATTGTATTGGCAACAAATATCTGCATTACAATAGCCTACAACCAAAAC
Organism: Anomaloglossus baeobatrachus; assembly: GCF_048569485.1. Classification (NCBI taxonomy): domain Eukaryota; kingdom Metazoa; phylum Chordata; class Amphibia; order Anura; family Aromobatidae; genus Anomaloglossus; species Anomaloglossus baeobatrachus. The sequence goes on along the minus strand of NC_134363.1, from coordinate 160,803,384 downwards.
AGTAAAAGTAGAAATAAATCAGACAAACAAGCAGAATACAGACTTCAATAGAGATACAACTTAAAATGAATCTGTCAGGTGCAATATGCACCCAGAACCACGAGCAGTTCTGGGTGTATATTGCTAATCCCTGCCTAACTGTAACTGTATCTAGTAGCATAGATAGAGATCTTTAGAAAAGGTATTTCTAAAGATCCTTTATGATATGCTAATGAGGCCAATGACTAGTCGTTAGGGCGTTAATTCCCCTGACTAGTCAGCCCTCTTAGCATGTTAGTACGCCAACAGGGGCATGCTAATATGCTATTCAATGCAGCGTCACAAGCGGTGACGCGTGTACCTGTGTCTGTGGTGAACACGGCGCTAAATGCCTCGCACTTACGGTCATGCGCAGTATGAAGCAGGGTGTACGCATCGCGGCTTCAGATAGGTCTAGTGTACGTGACCAAAAGTGCGGGATATTCAGCTCAGCATTTGTTATGGACACTGGTGATGCTGCATTGAATAGCATGTTAGCACGCCACTGTGGGCGTACTATCATGCTAAGAGGGCAGCTAGTCTGGGGAAGTAACGCCCTTACGACTAGTTGCTGGCCTCATTAGCATATGATAAAAGAGATTTAGAACTACTTTTTGTATAGATCTCTTTATTTATGCTACTATAGGCTGGAACCACTAGGCAGTGATTACCAATATGCACCCAGACCTGCTCTTGATTCTGGGTGCATATGCATCTGACAGGTTCCCTTTAAAAAGATATGTTGCAAAGTAAAAAATAGCTTTAAAAAACAGGGAAAAAAATGGACAAAAAGAAGCAAATACACTAATAATGTGGGCTCTTTATCTTTCAGATTTGAATAGGTATTTGGATGTGACACAGATAAAGATCAAAGGCCAGTCAGACAAACACAGCAGCCTGATATAGGTGAACGTGAATTTGGTGGAGGTCCCTGTTGTATTACTGAACACACAAGCAGATGGGACATTTCACAGGATCAGCGACAGATTCATTTATGGAGAGGCCATGGAGACTGCTCTGGAAATAGGTTAGCAGATGCTGATTGCCATTATGTATCAGCATGGACAGAAGCACCATGTATCCACAGGAATTATTGTTGCAGCACACTGGTATAAAGTAAGATAATAGAATGTGAAGTCATTAAACGATATACATAGCTACATATGTTGTATTGTTATCCTGCTGTTGACTAAAATGAGTTACAGACATTGCATGAAAACTGGTCCTCTGGTGGACAACTGATCCATCAATCGACAGCACATTTAACCAGTAGTGAAGTATTGGGCATTGATGAAAAAATAATTCTGCTACATCAAACCATTTAAAATATAAGCGCCTGGTCTGAAAATGTGTTACTTGTCATTTTTTTTACAAATCAAAGCATTTTACTAAATGGGACTAAATCATAATCAATGAAAACCTAGAATGTTAGAAATTAATATTTTGAATAAAGTACAAATATTTATTGAAATCAAAACAACTTTATACTGTACAGTTATAAAATATGCCAAATGTTCCTTAAAAGGGAATCTGTTAGTAAGATCAACCCTCCTAAGCTGTCTATATGGGCATGGATGTTATGTAAAATTTAATAATAATAAGCACCCTAACATGCTGTATATAAGAGCCAAGGCTGCTATTTAGAACATAAAAATGACTTTATAATACTTACCTAAATGGTCAGTACGGTGCAGACTGGTTAGATGAGTGTCTCCGTTCTCCCGATGCGGCGCCTCCTCTTTCGGCCATCTTTGCACTCCTTCTTTTGAAGCCTGGGTGCAGGATGCGTACTACTTCATGCATACAGGCCGGGATTGAGGTCCTGCACAGGCACACTTTGATCTGCCCTGAGTAGGGCAGATCAAAGTATTTTAGTGTGCCTGCACAGGACCTCAATGCCGGCACGTGCATGACGTAGGATGCGTCATGCAGCCAGGCTTCAGAAGAAGGAGGACAAAGATGGCCAAAAGAGGAGGCACCGGTACCGGAGAATGGAGCCACCTGTTCAACAAGTCTGCACCGCACCGCCCCTTAGGTGAGTATTATAAAGTAATTTTTACGTTCTACACAGCGGCCTGGGCTTTTGTATACAGGATGTTAGAATGCTGTATATAAGAACCCACTGGTAGTGGCCGCAGTTTATAGTCACCAAATCTGGTGACAGGTTCCCTTTAACAGCTCACTTACATATTAAGAAAAACTTGAATTTATCTAGCATAAGACATCAGATCACAAAAATCTAGGTATTATTTAATTCAACCTCCTATGACCTACATGCCCATGAGGACAGCGTAGAAGGGTTGATCCTATTGACAAACTAAAATTTAAGTCTATGTCTGCATGGAAGTCATCAGACTGCATTCGGATGACATCTGAGTGCGGTCGAATATCCGCGGACTGAATCTGAAGAAGATAGAGAAATGTTGTTCTCCATATTCTCCTTCTCCTCTGATTCTCTGTGGAGTATAATTGCCATAATCGGCTAGATTCCCTCCCATGAAAAAATCAATGTTAGTGTGACCTCGGCCTAAGGAACATTAGATGGCTTTCATCCAAATTATTTTTGGCTGACAGCTATCTCTTTCAATTCCCCCATAGGTAGTAATGCTCTGCCGAGTACCTCTGTGTTCTCTAAGAGAATGCCACTGTCAGTCTTCTGGCGGTGGATTATCTCCTGGTCAAACAGGATGATCAGCAATTGAAATTTTAATGGTCAGATCCTTCTCTTCCCAACATCACATTTAAGTCTAAGGCTATGTGCACACGTTGCATATTTACATGCAGTTACGCTGCGATCTGCACCGCAGCGTAACTGCATGCGTCCTGCGTCCCCAGCATAATCTATGAAGATTATGCAGGAGCCGTGCGCACGTGGCGTATTAGAGCGCAGCGCTTCGGCTGCTGCCCGAAGCGCGCGTTCTAAGAAGTGACATGTCACTTCTTTTGTGCGTATTGGTTGTAATGTCGGTCTCTCTCTGTCTGTCTGTCGGTCTCTGTGTCTCCCTGTCGGTCGATCTCTCTCTCTGTCGGTCTATCCCTCTCCCCCCTCTCTCATACTCACCGATCAGCTGCACGGCTGTCACTGCTCTGGCGGCTTCTCCTGCTTTTGAAAATGCCGGCCGTCCATTATTCAATCTCGTATTCCCTGCTTCCCCCGCCCACCAGTGCCTATGATTTGTTGCAGTCAGACACGCCCCCATGCTGAGTGACAGCTGTCTCACTGCAACCAAACACAGCCGCCGGTGGGCGGGTCTATGTAGTGTAGTAAAATAAATAAATAATAATAAAAAAAAACGGCGTGCGGTCCCCCCAATTCTGATACCAGCCAGGGTAAAGCCACATGGCTGAAGGCTGGTACTCTCAGGATCGGGAGCCCCACGTTATGGGGCACCCCCCAGCTTAAAAATATCAGCCAGCAGCCGCCCGGAATTGCCGCATGGATTAGATGCGACAGTCCCGGGACTGTACCCTGCCCTGGTGCGGTGGCAATCTGGGTAATAAGGAGTTAATGGCAGCCCATAGCTGCCACTAAGTTAAGTCCTAGTTAATCGTTGCAGGCGTCTATGAGACACCCCCAATGATTAACCTGGTAAAAGTAAATAAACACATACACCCGAAAAATCCTTTATTTGAAATAAAAGACAAAAACCACCCTCTTTCACCACTTTATTAAAATCCCCAAACACACCTCCAGGTCCGGCATAATCCACGAGGTCCCGCGACGCATCCAGCTCTGCTACATCAAGCTGACCGGAGTGGCAGTACAACACCACCTCGCCTGTGAGCTCCACGCAGCAACTGAAGTGAGTCGCGCTGTCAACGGGAACGTCACTGAGGTAATGCCTGTGTGTGCGGTGATGATGATGGCTGTAGTGTCGGGTTGTGTGCGGGGATGTCGGCGGTAATGTCGGGATGTGTGCGGGGATGTCGGGATGTGTGCGGGGATGTCGGCGGTAATGTCGGGACGTGTGCGGGGATGTCGGCGGGGATGTCGGGATGTGTGCGGGGATGTTGGCGGTAATGTCGGGATGTGTGCGGGGATGTCGGCGGTAATGTCAGGATGTGTGCGGGGATGTTGGGAAGTGTGCGGGGATGTCGGGATGTGTGCGGGGATGTCGGGATGTGTGTGGGGATGTCGGAGGTAATGTCGGGATGTGTGCGGGGATGTAGGCAGTAATGTCAGGATGTGTGCGGGGATGTCTCTCAGGTTACCCGCGGCCTCAGGTCTCGGGTGGAGGACTCGAGCTGGCCGCGGGTAACCTGAGTGACGGCACCGGTGATCGCGTGGCTCACTGCAGTCACTCAGATTTGCGGTCACAGGTGAGTCCTTCACTTGTGACCGCAAATTAAGCCGCGGCACGTGCACAGAGCCGCGATCATAATGAAGTCGGGTGAAGTTCACCCGAGTTCATTCTGATCGCGCGGCTGTCTCTCGCAGCCAGTCATGCTCTTTTTGACATTCCGGTCCCAGTCGGCTCTGCTGCAAGTCTATGGGAATGCTGCAGAGCCGAGTGGGACCGCACTGTCAAAAATGTGCGCTCTGGATGCTTTTCCCACTCTGTCTATGGCAGAGCAAGCATCCACGTTGCGCACGTTGCGCACGTTGCGTTCTGCCGAATGCATCTCAGAACGCGGCTTTTAGGCTGCATTCTGAGATGCACATGCAGTGACTATTTTATGCTGCGTAAAAGAATGCAACGTGCGCACATAGCCTAAAGGTACCCATTTACATTAGACTGTTGGATGATCCCACTCATATTGGCATTTTTAGACAAATGTATGCAAATATTTGCTAATGCAAATGGTTCTTCAACAGTGTCCAACCTGTCAGCACTGACAGGTATGGAGGATATGAACATGGCACTCTGGTGTTCGGTGCCCAAGTAGGATCCTATCCCATTATCCCTATCCCAACACTAAGAAGTAGATGGAGTGGCTACAATGTAGCACAAAACATTGATAGCATGTAGTTCTTGACTGTTAAACAGGCAAATTATTTTGCACAACATCTGATTAACCTGATAAATCACATTGTCATTACAATCAGCTAACAGTTACATTTTATAGTATTTTTTTTTTTTATAAAGAAAGCAAAACAGGCAATAAAGGAGTTAACACGGGTGCTAAATAATGACAAAACAACCACTCACAATGTACCAGCTCATGGAGGGGGTAGTATTAGAAGTGTCCACAGATGAAGGGTTTTTGTTTGTTTGTTTTTTATAAGCAGTGAAAGTCAGATGCCTTCATCATGATCAGTGCTAGCATCTAAAAAGATCAGAACTAGTTAGGCATCAGTTAAAGTCCACAGATGCGCCCTATGCCCTCCAAGCTCCTGTGCAGATGAACATATTGCCTATGGCAGAAACTAAACTTGCCAACTGACAAAAATAGACCTTAGCAATAAAAAAATAAAACAAACAACAAAATAAACTAGCTTGTAAGTATCAAATCAGCCGTCTAGGTGTACATTGTTAGTGCCTAAATAATAAAATTACAAAGTCATTTAATGTTTTCTGTTCAACATCAATGAAATCTAATGCTAATCATTCATTGTGAACCCAAAAAAAAGAAAGATTTTCAACAAAGCTTTAAAGCTTGTTTCCTGACAGTCGTGAATAATTAAAATTAGCATCAAATTTTTAAGTCTTTCAAGATTTCATTAAAATTCATTTTCCCCTTCAGAGAAAACTCTGTGCCAGAGTCACATGTAGGACAAATTGCACACTCCACAGGACAATGAGACCCGTTTTCTGTATAATATGCCTTAGAACAGATCAGATAAACCTCCACCTCAGAAGCCGGATGACAACCAGATAATCATCCTGCAGCGGACAATAAATAATAGGATATAAGGCCTGCTTCACATATTGCTGCATCCTGTTTTTTGATGGTACTTTCCAAAATCCTGACAAAAACTAAATTTTTGCTGTGATTTCAGATATATGGAGGAAATAATGCAAAGCCATGACATGACTGATCCTAGCCAGCATCCATCAACAGGGAAATAAGAAGTTATTGATTCTCAATTTATATTCTGTCGAAAAATTAAGGGTGTGGGTTACAGTTCTATCCATTTTTAATTCCAGCTGTTTCTTGTGCAAATCCACATCAGGAGAACTGTTATTTAGCTGGACATTACAGCAGTGAGACTTCCATTCCTACTACATCTAATTGGAGCATAATAACTTTTAATGGTTGGATAAGTTGTGCATTATTAGGGTAAGATTTTGTCAGGGTCAATTTTACCACAAATGGTGCAAAGCAAAATCTGCAATCTAAGGCTCTGTGCCCACGTGTACGTATTGCATGCAGTTACGCTGCGTTCTGCACCGCAGCGTAACTGCATGCGTCCTGCATCCCCAGCACAATCTATGAAGATTGTGCATAATCCATGCGCACGTTGCGTTTTAGAACGCAGCGATTTACATTCCGCCAAATCGCTGCGTTCTAAAAAGCAACATGTCACTTATTCCATGCTCTTTGGATGCAGGTCCCGCTCTGTCTATGGTTGGGGCTTTTCCTTACGCAGTGTTTCTGCAGCGATTTGAAGCGCACGTGCTGTTCAAATCACTGCAGAAATATCTGCAGGGACAAAGCAACCGGGGGCACATAGCCTAAAAGGGTTGTCAAAGATTATAAAAGAAGGGTCAGTTTCTAATTTGAAAACCTGGAATTTCAGCTTAGTTCTATTCAAGGGAACCCAGTTCTGATGAAATACCAGACATTGGTGAGGAAAAAGACAAATACTGGGGTACAAGTATAAAAAATGTAGACAGTAAAATTGTAGACTAGGCAGTCTTCATAACTGATCATAGTGTTTGATAAATCTGCCCAAAGCAGGCTTTACACACAGCGACATCACTAGCGATGTCGCTGATGAAAGCACCCGCCCCCGTCAGTTGTGCATCACGGGCAAATCGCCGATTGTGGTGCACAACATCGCTTATGGCCGCTTTACACGCTACGACATCGACTGTTTACACCAGTCACACGTACTTACCTGCTTAGCGACGTCGCTGTGGCCGGCAAACTGCCTCACTTCTAAGGGGACGGTTTGTTTGGCATCACAGCGGCATCACTAAGCGGCCGCCCAATAGAAGCGGTGGGGCGGAGATGAGCGGGTGGAACATCCCGCCCACCTCCTTCCTTCCTCATTGCGGGCGGCCGCAGGTACGGTGATGTTCCTCGTTCCTGCGATGTGTGCTGCTGCAGGAACGACGAACAACCTGCGTCCTGCAACAACAACGATAATCGGGATTAGAACGACTGGTCAACGATCAGGTGAGTAATTTTGATCGTTAACGGTCGTTCATGCGTTTCACAAGCAACGACGTCGCTAACGAGGCCAGATGTGCGTCACGAATTCCGTGACCCCAACGACATCTCGTTAGCGATGTCGTTGCGTGTAAAGCCCGCTTTAGTTTAAGTGTGATTAATCTAGGTTTACACCATCTATTAGTTAGCTCACTTTGTGGTAGGAATGTGCACAATAATTTAGGCACATTGTATTGCAAGTTTTCATGTTTATTTTATGATAAGCCACACCCTATTTTAATCAGGTCATGCCCCTAGTCGGACAAGTCTTAAAAAGAATCTGTCAGCAGGTTTTTGGTATGTAAGCTGAAGACAGCATGATGTAGGGGTTAACACAGAAAATTTAGGGTTGCCTATCTTGTCAAGATCTCATATGTTGTTTATTTGCTCTTATTTGTATAACCAGCAGAACTTATCATTACTCTTGACTATGATGTCATGCACATGGCAGTCCAGCATGCCCCCTCCTGAGATTGATACCTCACTGTCAATGTACAATCTCTGTTAAGAGCCTGGTGTGGGCTGGGGCCGCTTACTCAGCTCTGTAATATGGCTAAATCTAAAAATTCTGATTGTGGCAGAATGGCTGCAGCCAGTAATTTAAGTGATACATTGTTGGATTAAGGATCTCTTTCCTGCATTATGATGCTCTCAGATTACATAGAAAAAACCTGCTGACAGATTTTCTTTAAAAAGTGTTTTAAACAGACCATAAATATAATACAAGTCATGGAAGACAGTTTACAGCCCATTTAGCTTGAAAAAAGCTGGAACTACCTACAATCTGAGTCAACATCTGACTCTTTGAAGAGCCTCGTTGCGTGAGGATTATTTAAACCATAGTTTTCTCCGAACTAGACCCATCTACTACTAATTAGTGCTGAGCAGAGAATTTCACTTTTAACAAAGGTCTAGATAGGCACTGCTTCTTTTTGGATCCTAGTAGGAGGATCATCCAGCTTATAGGCTAGGCACTGCTCTTTGGGAAACAAATATGCAAATTAGCTCCCATTTAGGAGAAAGAACGTTGTCTCTCTAGCTACACCCCTGAAGTTTGCTTCAATATAATTCAATGTTCAATCTTTCAATAAGTCGTGTTGACTAAAGTCTCATGAAGACATCAGTGCACAACGCTCGTGTTCTATAAGTGATTTTTGCATATAGAACACCATAATCTATGGGGCTGTTCACATGTCTGTTTTCTGTGAAATGTGTGTGCATAAAAAAAATCATGGCATGTCTGTTTGTGGTCCAAGTCATGGATTAAGGCTGGGGCCACACGGGGACTACTGTGATCCCCTTGCATGACACTCGGCTCATGCTGGCAGTACAGCAGAGCCGAATGTCATGGGTGTGTCCTTGCAGCTGAGGTCCGTTCGTGTGAGCAGACCTCAGCTGCGGGGGGCAGGCCGGCACTCAGGAGGGGTGGGAGGGATTTCTCTCCCTCTCTCCTGCGTAGCCGGCTATTGCCATTCTCGCACTGCACTAGCGGTACACCGGTGTACCGCGAGTGCAGTGCGATTTTTCTCTCGCCCCATTCACTTGAATGGGTGCGAGAGAAAGAGTCTCGCATTACAATCGCAGCATGCTGCCATTGTTTTCTCAGTCCGATTAGGGCTGAGAAAATAATCGCCCTTGTGTGCTGACACACAGGCTAGAATTGGTCCGAGGGGAATGCGATGTTTTATAGCACTCCACTCACACTGTTTTTCTCGCCGTGTGGCTTAGGCCTTATAGTACCATTCAAGTTTCTGAGTCTGTGAATATCATGGTCAGCAGATGGAAGGCATCAGTGTGCAGTCTGTATGCTGACTGTCATAATCCAGGCCGGTTTTTCACTGCTGTGGTTACACCCAGCTCCGCTCTGGTCATGTCAGGGGATAACCTCCCCTGCCTCGTTTCAGATCCAAGGACGCTATATCTTGCCGCTGCCCTTATGGTTACGCGCCAGTAATATTTCTGCCTTGCAACATGTATACTGGCTCTGTTGAGTGTTCCCGATCTGTCCTGCCTCCCTGCTACTGTTTCCTGACTTGTACCCTCCCCCGTTCGTCTACCTATCCTGGTCTCTGTCTACCCATTCCTGTCTACTGTTTTCCCCTGTCCTAACCTGTTTGTCCTCCACCCTTATTTTTATTTGGACTTCCCGGCCGCTGACCTGTATCCTTCCTCTTGACTCTGGTATTTGTCTCTCCATTTTGGTTTGTACGCTATTCTTCGGCTCCTGACTACGATTTGTCTCTCCTTGTGCTTCTGTCTTAGACCTCTTGCTACTCACTTGGATTACTGACTTCTCTGCTGACCCCTAGTGGTTGCTTGCTAAACTGCACTCTGAAGCTATATTACCTGTGGCTTCAGTAACTTCAGTAGTGCAGCGTGACACTGCACATGATTAACATTGAAATGGATAGGAAAAGCTTTGCAATTTATTTTTCATACAAGAAAATCACTTATCGTAAAACTGTCACACTGACTGATGAAAAACGGTTCCAAAACACTAATGAAACTCGGAGCCAAAACACTGATGAATAACCGTCCATGTTGTTACGAACAAAAAAAAAAATCACAAATATCTGACTGAGGTCGGAGGGTATACAGCTAGAATCTTCTGCAACAGCAAGAAGCCTCCTATTCACTAATAGGAGGCACCAAAATGCAGAATGCAACTTAAGCACAAGTAGAATTATCAATTAAAATAACTCAGATTCCTGCAGTTTTATAAGCATTTTTGATTCCCGCAGGATGAATAGTAAACTGTGAGATAAACCTACTTCTTGGCTCTACCTTCAAGGCTTCAGTTAGAGAGACGCTTCATGTTCAATTCAAAAGTAATTTGTTCCAAGAAATAAGCACTCAAGCTAATGAAGCCTGGTTTCCTATGGATTTCATTCTAATGGGTATTTGACTTGCAAGAAAATCTATGATTCAATTAGCATCTCTTTACTGACATTAATTAATGTGGGATAGATGTTTGCACTCGTTAACAAATAGCCACTTTTTGGAAACAGTGGTTTTAGTTCACCAAAATCTGACAATGAAGTTTTAAAAAAGAAAAACAACAAAACTAAAGAAACTTCCCAGGGGTTCAAATGGCCTTAATTAGAATAAATGACTGTTGCGCTGAATGGCAAATGGGTTGCAGACATCCATCTGTATGACAAAGTGATAGCTTTATTAGAGACAGAAGTAAAAAGTTAACCAGGATGCATGCAGCCAGAAATTGATTATAGGGATTACATACGAGTATAATACATAATTGGATTCAGTAAATTAAATTATACATTTTTAATTTTTAAAATAATAAATTCATGGATTTGAGTATGAGAAATATGTTAAATGATGTCAATAACATTTTCTTGACCTCCAAAAAGATCTGATTTTTTTAAACTTTTTTTATGTCTAGATTTATTTAGAACTGCTCTAGCAAAGATTAACTGTACCACTTTCTGATGCTTTATACCTCTCCACATGAGCAGTATATCTATTCTAAGACCGGAGTCACACTTGCGAGTGACTCTCATGAGTCTTGCATTGGTCTCACCCAGCACGGCCTGCCGCTCTCAGGACAGGTGGATCTCAGCTGCATAGAAATAAATACAGCCGATAAACTCCTGTTAGGAGAGTGTGCGGCCATGCCGGGTGATGCCGATGCGAGTCCCTTGCAAAAGGGACTCCGGCCTTACCTGTCTTGTTTGCAGATTGTGCATTGGCGAAGAATATAGGTCTTCAATTCTTGTTACAAAAGGAGATAGATCCAACATGGTCTGAAACCTTTATAACCAGGGACACACCATAACAGCAAATTTCATTGCCTTTATGATATGTGTAGCCCTTACAGAAGTTGGTTTTACAGCAAATTTCTTACTTTTCCTCATTTAACTCTTTTGAATTCTGGGCCCTTTTAAAATTTCCTAGCACAGCAGTGGAAAAACTATGTGCCCGATTCATCATTCGTGGGTGGGGTTTTTTTTGCACGTTTCTAGTGTTTTCACTAAATTTGCATCAAACTATCTAACATACATAGAATAACTCCGGGGAGGAGATTGGAATAAATTTGGCAACAAATTTTGCAACTGAAAAATCACATCGGATGAATAAGTCAAAAATAGTTGGAATGTCTAAAACGCGCCGATAATGGCAAACATGATAAAGAATAGGTAAAGACATTAAAAACTGACTTACAACAATGCAAATTAAAAGAATTTGGAGTAAATGAAAAAACAGCTGAAAAATGGCAAAAACTAGGCCTAAAAAGACAATACTGCAATAACTAACTTGCCACCATATGTTCACCTTGTGCAATTGTACAAGAGCCTATTTGGTTAGGGTGAGCATTGCCAATTTTAGACCCAGGTAGCAGAGTCTATTAGTAAGTGCTGTCAAATTGTTAGACACATATATTAGTCATTCATGAACAACAGGCTTATATATGGTTTTTCGCGGTCTCTCTCTGTTCTTGACCTTATAGTTTGGTGAGAGCATTGCCTCACAAGATTATAGTGTGAGAATTTGGGCATTTGTCTGGTTTTATGGGTAATTTTAAAGATAAAATCCTTGTGTACTAAATTATATCACTGTAGTACATGAGAAGACTGGGGGAGGCAAATCAAAGCCTCAAAGTTTGGAGAGATTCTTCTTGATAAGTGCATCCCTTTAGTTCAAGTACATAAAGACGTTTAACAAAGAACAAAAGTAAAACATGGTTCTAAAGAAGAAAAGTGATAGGACAGGAGGTCACGCTCGGAGGCTGTGGGTGGTACTTTTAGACGAGTAAAGGATGAAGCGACTTTTCTTACAAAGACTAGTGTAGTGAAGATGTAGTAATCTAATTCTAGATTATAAAAGTTCAAAAACATTCCTTAAAGAGGAGTTGACACTTGTCATAAACATGTAATTTTTTTTCTGGTGTAAATGCAGCTGTTCGCCTGCATTTGGCGATGTATTTCTTATGTTCCGGAACCTCTTCATTCCTGAGATATGACCCATCTTACCGATATATAAATGTAGAATTTTTGGCCAACTGGGTGTGAACCTCATTGAAGCACCCACTTAGAAGAGTTAAGAACCACACCCTCTAAGCTAAAAAGGCTAGAAGGAAAGAAAGGGCCAGAATAACACTGAATTCAGAATTTACAACAGATAAAATTACATATTTATAGCAGATGCCAAGTCCTCATTAAGAGTTGGAGAAAACATGTAAAAGAAAAGAGAAACTCACTTCTGAGTTGACAACCCATACAGATAGTTAAAATTAATTACCAATTGGCACATATAAACCCACCCAGGGCCCGACAAGGGCCAATCAATAACATTATTTCTGGGGACCCACTGTACAACTACATGCACAGATAACTTGAACCTAATACAAACCATTAAATTTGCTTACATGTAATATTAAACTTGCAATTGTTTATTTAATGATTAGATGATGTCTTTGTCATAAACATTCAATCAAGTGCAAGAGCACTTCTGATTATCACCTCTTGACGGTGGCCCACCAGGGAATTCAACTGTTCCTCTGTGGGCCAGTCCGAGCCTGAACCTATCAGTCTTATCCCATTCCACAAATTTTATAGGACCAAAAATGGGCACATATATCAATAATAACGTAAAGCTGCAACAAAGAGACACCAGAGAATTCTACAATTTCATTTCATATTAATCTTTTAATCTTGACAGCCACTAATTGCTTGAAAAATGATTATGCGATATTACTTTTTAAGGCTCTCCAATTTTATTTCAGTTCCTCGAGTCTCTTTTCCTGATTCCAAAGCGATAAAAACACATCCAAGCATTTTATTACAGCACACTAAAAGGCCAATAAGTGTCAGCAGCATATGCAGCACTTTAGAAAACCGACTATAAAAAGTGTGGTGTCTTCAGGGAGCTCCGGAATTATATCATAAAACCAGAAAGCGAAAATCACAGTTTCACTTAATGCGTTACAATGTAAAGGTATTCTATTACCCACAAAACGCATTTTTAAGTAACTACTAATATAAGGGAGTTAACCGACCCCAAAAATCTTACTTGCAGTACATATTTCATTGTTGATGTTACAATGAAAATTTGTTTTATTCCATATGCAAATTACGATGCGGTGGCGCACCCTTAGTTTGGCCAAGAGCTCAATGCACTGTTATGACTTCTGAAGGAGTCACTGATGTGCACCACATTATGGGCAGGACTCCTTTCATCAATGCCTACTGTCAACAGTTGCGACTCACTACACCGATACACCCGGAAGTGTAGTAAGCAGCTTCAGAGTGAAGGACACAATCCTCCAGTCTTCATTGCATCATGGAGTAGATCATGGTCAGTGCTGATTCTGTGATGCAGTCGAGACAGGACACTTTTCCTCTCTGAAGTCACAAGTTAGACGTCCAGGTGTATCAGTATAGCAAACGGCCAACTGACCAGGGACAATGATGAAAGGGGTTACAACCCCTGTAGTGTGGTCGCACTAACAAGCTCCTCAGAATTGGTGTGCATGTACAGGTCTGTGGTATGAGCACTGTCAATCAAAATCAGGGAAATTATTCATAATGTAAAATAATACAAAAATAAAGGGACATAAAGGGAAATTGGGCCTGTTGACACATCAAAGCGCCATAATTCACATATGGAAAAAACAAATTTTCAAATTAACTATAACAATGAAACCTGGCAGACTCTTTCTAAGGCCTCCTTCACATCTACATATTAACATGTACTATACATGAAAAACCGTTACCAATGTCATCAGTGTTTTCCATCAGTGTGCCATAAAGTCTTTTTCTGGTAAGGATAAAAAATATTAGAAACTTCTATACTTTGCAGTCTTAAACACAAAGAACATACGGCTGGCACACCAGAGTGTACACTGATGCCATCTGTGTGCTGTTCATGTTTTTCAAAAACCCATAGACTTGTATAAGCCTTGTCATCTCCATGTGGTTCACACAGACACCCGATCCATGTTAAAACACGGACATGTGAAGATCACAAGAGATTATAATGGATATTATAATATCCATTATAATGGTATTCGTGATAAAAATGGTTGTCGTACGTACTGGAAACATTGGCATGTGAAGGAGGCCTGACACCAGGAAGCAACGAGAAATTACAAGCTTAAAGGTGTAGATATGTTACACATTAATGAAGTTAGAGATGTAAATATACAGATCCATGGATTTACAGCATAAAAGCAAATATCTAAAGAAGGCACAACCTGAAAGTCTAGTATTAGTAATCAATATTAATATTGAAAGCCAAAGCATGCCATGGCGAGTTTGGATTCAGTTGAAACTTTGATATCCTTGTACGAGCAAATGGAGAAACAAAAGCTTTGCATGTGAGATATATGGATGCTATGTACTATTTAAAATATTTTACATTTAAATGTATTATTTTAGAGCATATTGTTACTGGTGTGAGTAATGTTATTAATGTAATGTGCACCAATGCCATCTAGAAACCCAGAGTGACAACTTCAGGTCGAGAATCTCTGTTTAAAAATACAATTCGGAACATGATCTCATCCTAAAAAAAACTTGCCAACAATTAGTCATAAATTTGAGATAGTCTATCAATTGAATAAGTTTTTGTTAAGTGTATACAATCTCAGAACTTGTAGCAAATATGGTCTTAATGTTCAGTCCAAAATAAATATTTTTTCCAATACACTATGTTCATAGTTATATGTTTATGAATTTATTAACCTTGATCTGAGGCACTGGTGTGGAAATAACCTCACAGACATTCCTCCTTGCACAAAAATATTTGTAGGGATAATATCATCAAAGAAACGTTCAACGGTGCCCGATTGCAAAGCAACAGAAATGTAATACGATACATAAGTTGGCAAAGTGTACTATTAAGATAGATGCCAGGTATCAGAAAGTCTTAGATGGTACTGGAAGTAAGGAAACATTTGAACAAAATGGCTACTAGCCAGCCCTCATTCCCCTTACATCCAGCTTGTAAAGTGAATGACCACCAAATAATCATTGCTCTCTTTCTTCCACACGTGACTTAGTCCTCTCAATGAGAAACTGTCATTTTTATGAAAATCCTAATAGCCATTCATGTGGTTACTCAGAGCAACAGACAGAGAATGCTCAATGACCACAAGAAAGTAAATATATTGCAAAACGCGTCCATGCTCTACTGAGCATTCTCCCTATGTCGTCCTGATTCCCTTGCAATCTTCTTAGGGTTCAATGATCCTTTTAAAAAACACCACATGACCTACATTTACTCACTGTTCGCTGAGGACACATACACGAATGCATTTTTCACTAAACTTCTCAGCTAGAAGCTTTGGGATATGTATCAATAGACCATTAATTTTGGCTCTTGTGCTAACACCGTGTTTCCCCAAAACTATGACAGGGTCTTATATTATTCTTTGCTCCGAAAGATGCACTAGGGCTTATTTTCAGGGCATGTCATATGTTGTTCTAAGAACAACTCACATTTATTTTTAAACAAAAACAAAATCAATATTTAGTCAAATATAATCCTGTCATCACATTCTGGAACATCAACATTGTGTATTAATCCTATTACTGGTCAGATGCACATTTTCTTATCTGAGCAGCTATTCTGATGGTGCAGAACCCGTCCTATAGTGGTGGATACATACCATATTTACAAAGGTTTAAATTACCTTAAATTTATTATTCTCTATGTACTGCTAAATTTAACCCCAAAAGAAAGCAGACACCCCTAAAAGAATTGCACTTACCAGACACTAAAACAATTAGAATTTGCAAGTGAATGGACTCTCACATACAAATGTGCCATGCTGCCAGGTTCCCCTGCATTCTAAAGCAATTGGCTGCCCTTGGTTACTGGAAGCCATATCACTCACTCAGAGTGATATTGGTGCCCAATCTGTTTGTGAGAACTGTGCAATGCAGCTGGAATAGTGAAGGACCTGACAGCAACGCAGATCTCTGTGTGAGAGCATATTCACCATCGGTATTTACCAACTTTAATTGTTTAGGGTCTGGTGTGAGCGATTTTTTTTTGGAGGGAGGAGGGGGAAGTGGTACCTGCTTACTTTTGGGGATGTCTTGCTTTCTTTGATGAAGACAAAAAGACTGACTGCACTCACCAAACTGACGTGTAAACAGGTGCATAACTGAACATGACATAAAATACAAAAAAAGACAGTTTGCACTCTTATAATGCTAAAGTATGGAAACCATGAATGTGTGAACATGGACCTGCATTACTGCTAAGGAAAATCTAAGCAAACTGTCTTTTTTTGCTTTCTTTGATGAGACCTGCTGTATTTCTATTTAATTTTCCAGCTGCTTGGACACTCCCTTGAGGGACTACAACTACAGCTTATTTTTGGAGTTGGGCTTATATTTTAAGCACACTCAGAAAAAGCCTGCTAGGGACTAGGGCTTATTTTCAGGCAGGGTCGGACTGAGGTGTCTGGAGCCCACCAGGGGAGTTGACTCTAGGGGCCCACCTTACAGCTATATGCAAGTACCCGTTAGCCGTTATGACCTTCAGGGTACGTGCACACGAGCAGGGCTCACTGAGTATTGGACGCAGTGAGTCCTGACCTGCAGGTCTACAAGTCTCCTCCGCAGGTGAGCGCAAGAGACCACAGCTGGTCATATAATCTTCCCTTATTGATAGAGAGAAAATGTGACCTCCATATACAACACAATCCACCATACCAAAACCAATACCACCATATACAAGGGAAAAATACCGCTACACTGTGATCAGACCACATATTATCACCACATAGTGAACAAATACAACCTAATACAAGGGAGAAATGCCACCACAACATGACCAGACAACATATTACCACCACATAGTGACCCAATACAACCACATATAAGGAAGAAATACCGCCACACTGTGACCAAACCACATAGTGACCGAATAATACTACATAAAAGAGAGAAATACCACCATAACATGACCGAACCACATATTACCACCACATAGTGACCGAAAACAACCACATACAAGAGTCAAATACCAACACCCGATGACGAGACCACATACCATAATGACCATGAATAAAAACCAAATTCGGAGACGTTGTCAGTAGTTTTATAGAGTAAAAGAACAATTTACATTTTACTCAAAAATATAAAAAGAAAAATCAGAAAAACTGAACATTTTGCAGTGGTCTCTTAATTTTTGCCAGAGCTGTATATAAAGAGCACACCACTAATAAATGACAATGAATTTTTTTTATGTAACACTACATGTGTTAAAAGTATACAAATAAAACCATTTAAAATCATGGGGTATGAAACCCCCAATAAGACCATCAGTCATCCAGCCACAATATAAACAAAGGTGTGCTCTATATATACATATGCTGGCACTTTTTTCTTTCCCTTCACCTGGTTATTCACCAGCATGAAGCACGTCTTTTATTATGCTTAGGTATTTTCAACTGTTCATCACATTTTCGTTTTTTTGTCATACAGCAACAAAGAGCGCAGTTAGGCCCACTCACAGACAAGCACAAATACCTAGACACAAAGGCACATACATGTCATACATGCACACAGAGCACAGTTAGGCCCAGTCATAGACAAGCACTAATACACAGGCACCTACATGGCATACATGCACACAGAGCACAGTCAGGCCACTCATACACAGGCTCATACATGTCATACATGCACACAGAGCATAGTCAGGCCAATTCATAGATAAGCACTAATACACAGACACATACATGTCATACATGCACACAGAGCACAGTCAGGCCAACTCATGGACAAGAACTAATACACAGACACATGGGCACATACATGTCATACATGCACACAGATCATAGTCAGGCCACTCATAGACAAGCATTAATACACAGACACATGGGCACATACATATCATACATGCACACAGAGCACAGTCAGGCCACTCATAGACAAGCAGTATTACACAGACACATTAGCACATACATGTCATACATGCACACAGAGCGCAGTCAGGCCACTTATAGACAAGCATTAATACACAGGCACATACATGTCATACATGCACACAGAGCACAGTCAGGCCACTCATACACAGGCTCATACATGTCATACATGCACTCAGAGCACAGTCAGGCCACTCATACACAGGCTCATACATTTCATACATGCACACAGAGCACAGTCAGGCCAATTCATAGACAAGCATTAATACACAGACACATGGGCACATACATGTCATACATGCACACAGAGCACAGTCAGGCCACTCATAGACAAGCACTAATACACAGACACATTAGCACATACATGTCATACATGCACACAGAGCACAGTCAGGCCACTCGTTCACAGGCTCATACATGCACACAGAGCACAGTCAGGCCACTCATACACAGGCTCATACATGTCATACATGCACACAGAGCACAGTAAGGCCAATTCATAGACAAGCACTAACACAGACACATACATGTCATACATGCACATAGAGCACAGTCAGGCCAACTCATAGACAAGAACTAATACACAGACACATGGGCACATACATGTCATACATGCACACAGAGCACAGTCAGGCCACTCATAGACAAGCAGTATTACACAGACACATTAGCACATACATGTTATACATGCACTCAGAGCACAGTTAGGCCACTCATAAATAGGCTCATACATGCACACACCCAGACACCCCAGTTCGACCCTGTACACAGACATATACATATTAGAGGAGTTCTTACCTTCCCCCGGCTTGTCTCCCGTCCATCCCTCAGGCTCCATGGTAGAGTCCAAATTCCAGTGGGCTAAAGGACCTGTGCTGACGTCATTCCCATGTGATCAGAAGGGGCGGGACCAACATAGCTGATACCAGGAATAAAATCCCCATTATACCATATAGTGGACGGGAGGAAACATGGCCACGTCCCCCAACTAAGCCGATCACGCCCACTAGAAAGGTCCTGGTAGCCACTGGGATCTAGCTAGCTACAACCCAGGCTCCATAGCAGATCGCAGATCCTCGGTAAGCATCAGTGCTGAGTGCAGAGTGAGCTGCGTGACATCACAGTTAGCAGATGCGGCCGCGTCTGTTAACTGTGACATTACCGGCGCAGTGCAGACCCGGACGACATAGAATAAGGCGGCCTCAGCACTGCCGCTGGTGATGCCGCCTGCCCTAGCCCAGCCTGTGGTTACCAGCTTGGGGCCCTATGTGAAGTACGCGGGGCCCACTGAGGACCCGGGGCCTACCAGGGGATTCCCCGACACCCTGGTGGCCCAGACTGACCCTGTTTTCAGGGTAGGTCTATATATAATCTAATCTAGATAAAAAATGGATCAGAATTTCCCATAGTCCAGTATGCATGGATTCCCAACAGATCATATTGTTAGGATTTCATTAGTATTGCACAAGTGAGAGAACCTGTGATAATATATGATGCCTTGATAATAATTCCATCACCTGGAATCGTATTATAACCATAACCTGTTGGTGCTGTGAAGATTTGGGAAACACTGGTCTAAATAAAGAAGGAAAGGAGAATTTTTCTCTGGCTTTATAATATTTATGTTCTGAACCACAAGGGTCAAATTACTTGTGTTGGATGCCAGTACATAGCAGGAATCACCAAGAGATCATCAAAGACCATGAGAACCAATTAAGTAACATGTTATAGCATTGCCTAGATGACTATTTTTTGCAACCAGTGCTTATTTTGCATTATTTGAGGTTGATTTGCATCTCCTGGCATTTTTCTAGTGTACAAAGTTGCGTACAACCCGAGCTGCAATCGTCAGCTGAGACGTACCATGTTGGGGATTATTGACCATGCTCCAGCTTCTTGACCACATTAGGTGTTCCCCTGGGGAACAGCAAAAGCTTAAAGAAAAAAAAAATGGTTGAAAAATGGTGCCCACCTTTTGTACAATTAAAAATAGGTTAATGGCTGACTGTTTATCCCTGGCAATGGCAATGGACACTTCTATAGGAATTTTCAATTAATTTCTTAAATTAGAGGTCCGCCCTAAAGAAATTTAGATGATGATGTACTACTTATTTCTGGATACCAGTTGTGAACACTGCACGAATGTAGTTGCATATCTTGGACAGTTCATATTTTTGCCTATTTGGATATAAAAAAAAACAACATCTATTATAAATCGTATCAGATGAGGTGATAAACAATTAAAGGAGCCATTGGAAAAAAGGGTGGCACGCCTATTTGTTCTCATACCCCTCTGTATAGGTACCTTATAGCAGTTAATAAAGGAATGATTTATGAGTTTTCTGAGGACACGTATCCCTGTAAGTGCAGTATAAATTAACCAACGGCGATGACAAGACCAGAACATAAACCTTCCTGAAGCAGGTAGCGTTTCAGACATTGTACAGCTACCTCAGTGCCAGCCAGCCGTGAAAACAAGAAGGAAACTAGCATCCTTGCTTAAAGAAACTGGGTTAACAGTTCGTGTCATGTATACCAAGGGACTGACTGAGTGCTTGTCTGGCCCAATGGGAATTTTATGGAAGAAGCTTTGCCATAGAAAGTAACATATCCGCGAGCATCAAAGATCAGAAAAACATCCCTATCTTCACTTCAAGGTGTAATTTATGGCATGTGAAAGTGCATCTTTAATTTTATATAAAAGCAAACCAAAAGTACTGTAATATGTGTAAAATATATAATATATACAGGACACATGGATAAAGCAGAGCTCTAGAGTCTGCCCTACATAGGTATACAATGTATGGTGTGGGAAAAAAGGTTGCTTGTCCAGCTCAAGCTGAGAAGATAAAATCACTTCTTTATTGATGTGTTAAAATCCATATCAAACTGGTAAACCGGATATAATAACCATAACACATTCTCGAACGCTAAATGTGCCCTTAATCATGGTGTTATTACCAAGGTTAAAGATGCATATAGTGTTAAAAACTCATGATTAAAAATGCATACAGATTTTGAAGCACCAAGTTTAGGGAGCCATGAATCACTTGAAACGCGTTGCTTGCTATCATATCCTGCTTATAACTTTGATGTGCATTTTAACAAATTATTAATAAAGAAGTGATTTTTATCTCTCTGGACTGAGCAGAGCAAACTTTTGTTTTCTTCACAAATGCCCAGCAATAGTCTTGTGCTCTACAGGATTAAATGTGGACAAGCAGGTGAGCTGGTGGATTTTCTTTATTATAACAGAGTATTTGACCATAATATGGAGATATTTATATCTGTAGGAATAATTTATCTAAGCAAGTGTCTGTATTTTGCTGTACAATCAAAATTTCTATGCAACAGAAAACTCCGTTACCCCCGGCCAATTTTTCGTTTTATGGTGTTTGTTTTTTGCTCCCCTTCTTCCGAGAGCCATAACTTTTTTTATTTTTCCTTCAATCTTGCTATATGAGGGCTTGTTTTTTGCGGGACGAGTTGCACTTTTAAATCAAACCATAGATTTTACCATATAGTGTACTGGAAAGAAAAAAAATTCCAAGTGCGTAAAATTGCAAAAAAGAGCAATTGTGTGATAGTTTTTGAGATTTTTAATTCACTGTGTTCAATATATGGTAAAACTGATTTGTTGATGTGATGCCTCAGGACAGTACGAGTTCATAGACACTAAACATGTATAGCTTTACTATTATCTAAGGGGTTAAAAAAAAAAATCAGAAATTTGTCCATAAAAAGGGGCGCACTTTTTGCGCCATCTTCTGAGAAACGTAGAGTTCTCATTTCTTGGGATCTGTGGCTCAGTAATGGCTTATTTTTTGCGTTTTGAGCTGATGTTTGTAATGATACAATTTTTGCGCAGATGCTACGTTTTTATCGCCTGTTATTGCATTTTGTGCAAAAAATTGTGGCGATCAAAAAATGTAATTTTGGCATTTGGATTTTTGTGACTCTACGCCATTTACCGATCAAATTAATTGATTTTATATTTTGATAGATTGGGCATTTCTGAACGCGGCGATACCAAACCCGTGTATATTTTTTTAAGCCTTTAATATTCAGTGGGGCGAAAGGGGGGTGATTTGAACTTAGCCTTTTTTTACTTTTTTTATTTTATTAGTCCCTTAGGGACTATAAGGATCAGCAGTCTGATCGCTCATTTATTTCTGTTGATCACAGCTACATAGCTGTGATCATTAGAAACACTCACCTGTTGTCACTGGTAGCAGCCAGCCAGGTGAAACAGGAAGTGACTCATGTGAGCTACAGGAGTCATCACATGACCCTGTGCTACCATGACAACCATTGGCTCACATTGATCACGTAACTGCGATGCCGATGGAGCTGGGTAAGTGAAGATTTACCGAGGCGGGGATTTAAGTGGCTCTGACACATTTTGACAGCGCCATTTAAAGGGTTAACAGGCACAGGTGGAACGTGTATCCACTCCTACCTGCGAGGCCCACATCAGCTGGACAAATCAGCTGACATGTGCGCGGATCCCCGCCAGCTGCCAGCAGGAGCCGCCAGGGATTACATTATGACCGCTTAGGATGTAATTTTACAGCCTGCGGTCATTAAGGGGATAAAGGCAATGTCCAAACTTGGCAAGTTATCAGCTATCCACAGAACATTGCTGCTTCCTGGGAATCCTGCTGCTTTGGCCACCACCGATCTGGATGGAGAGATGGTCGTATATACACACAACTAAATTCATTATCAATGGGACCAATGAAAATACAAAAGCAACCTCATGGATAATGAAAAGAGTGGTGATCTGCATACACAATAAAGAACCCTGTTCTAAGGAACGGTAGCTCTACGGTGAGCAACGTCAACCAAATCGGAGGATAGTTGAAAGCTTGCTTAGTTGGCACAACTCCTCAGCTACAGGAGAGTTCTTACAATAAGCTGCACATTACAGCCTGGAGAGTATGGTTACATGAGGAAGCTCAACAATAAGTTAGCATTCTTGCTTAAAATAATTTAGCTATTGTACATGATGAATGCTGAGAACTGCACAAATTACATTTTTGCTGCACATAGAGATCAATCTATTTTGTTCCATTTGAGGGGGCGGGCTTACGAAAACCGATATTTAAAAAAGTACATCAAACATTCGCACAGCTCAAATATTAGCGAGGGTCAAAGCCCACAGCTGTTCAGAGCACATGTGGTATACTAGTACCGTTCAACACAGACAGAAGACATGGCGGGACACAAGCATGCCCGCTATTTCAAGCATCCTGCTTAAAAACATAAAATGTAAGTGCAGATGTTTAGTGTATAATGGCCATGTCCATTGCATGCAGACTCCCTCCTGTTTACATGACCAGTGGCCTCAACTCTTCCAATGTAAACTGTTTACAGATCAGACAGAAGAGCACATGTCGGTATCAGGGGAAGCATGGAGTGTGTATATAGGTGTGCGTAGTTAAACTATGAATGATGACATTTACAATGATAAAAGCTATAGAGGGCTTAAATGCGCATTCCAAATAGAAAGATAATACTCTGTGCTCGCTATTTATCAAGATTTCTCTAATATTTCATCCAACAGAATTCAAACATGGTTAGATGGTTCCACTATATTACTCTATGTAAATCTATGAATATGTACTATACCCTCTATGCGTTAATGATGTGATAAAGGATTTGTTTCTAAAAATGTACATAATTTTTTTCCTTGAAATTACAGAGTCCTATTGATCCAATGCGTTAAAAATTTAGTTATGAATTACTCAGTGGGGGTCCAAATATCTTCCCAAAACTGCTGAGTAGAAATGAGCGAACCTGAGTAATCTATTAATGGATCCGTTCTCCATAGACTACAATGTGAAAAAAATAAAAAACAGATCAAGCAGAAAACAGTTATTTAACAATGGACAAAAAGTTGTGTTTGCACAACATTTTGCTAACGGATCACTGTTGGATCCATTCTAACTAATGATTACTGGACATGTGAACTCATCTTAAAGCTCTTATATACTTCAAAAAGCTAACGTGTGAGCATTTAATCCACAAATCCCATTGTCTATTTAACTGCAAGTAGGCCAATAGTCCAAAATACTAATAGCCATTTTGAAATATTTAAGTGAAAGAAATATGGCTCAAAAACAAGAATGAACATACATATAAAGACTAACAGCAGCAAATACAATTAAAGAAGCACTCCATCAAAATTTTTATTGTCTTGATATATTAGAATTATATTATATAGCACTGTGTTCTTTACAATTGCTTTTTCTGCCTTTCTACCCAGTAAATTGTTCTCTTTTCTCTGCTCTATGTAGAAACAGGTAGTCACTTTTTCCTGCATCCTCCTCTTAAACTTCTGACTCAGCTGCTCTGCTCCTCCCCCTGCAGACATTTGCAGTGATGACTCCTGTTTCTCCATAGAACTTAAAAGGATTCAACTAGTCAGTTTTTAATCATGTGATGTCATAGACCTAATTGAAAATAGAAGAATTAACTGAGTAGAAGGAAAAAATGAGGAATTGTAAGTACACAGTGCATTATAATATGATGATTGCAATATATTAAGAGGATAAACATTTTGATTGGAGTGCTTCTTTAAGGGGATGGTTGTTGCTCCAATAACATGATAAATATAGGAACAGTATAATTATGAAAAACCAACAAACTGCAGGTACAGAAGTATTGTAATTTCCCCTCTACTAAACTTGACAGTTCCTCCTGAAAACTCATTTTCTTACTAATACATATAAAAAGGCAAAATCTAACTTAAGTTACTATTATTGCTCCATTCTATAAATTACACATTCAGTTCATACACATCTTGTTCTAAAAACAGTAACACACCAGCAAATTTCAGCCTTAATAAAATGAGCTGTTCTAAAAGCCGAAATGACAATATTGATCGCACTTAAACTAATGAAGCTGTGGAAGCCTCTCTCCTGCCGCAGTTTGCCAAGGTCGTTCTGCAGTCGTCTCATTGAGTCATGAAAGGATCGTCTAAAGTGGATTGCAGAGAGGAGGAAAATATGTGTTTGGCTGCCACGCCTAAAGAGTCAATGGACATTATGAGCAGGCTAGATGAATCGCCGTGCTAGAAACTAAGAGAATCTTAAACTGAAAAAATTACTTTTCTCAGACAGTTCAGTAAGGGCAGGCTGCCTACATAAAGGGGCTCACCTACCATGATTTGCTATAAATAAGTCAGGATTTTACACAACGCATACTAGAGATTTATAACAATTTGTGCAATGGAAAAGTGGATCAGTTGCTTATAGGAACCAGATATTGATTTAATTGCTGCACCTTCTCTTTGTACTAGTGTAAATAAATCTTTAACATTGAGTTTAAAAATAAAAAATAGAAGCTGTGCATAGGCCTCTACTGCATCCTCCATATTTCATTCATATGGATTTCCTATATATAAGTTTCAGAGCTAATACTTAAAGAGGTTCTTCAAAGAAAACAAGTGATCACCTATCAACAAGATAGTTGATAACTTATTGATCGATGGGTATCCGAACAGTAGGATGTGCACAGATCGGTAAACCGGGCACATTTCATCACCAATTAGAATGAAGTGGCAAATTGGATACCCAACCACCACTCCATTCATTCTCCATGGGAATGCAGGAAAAAGCAGAGTGGCCAACAGGGAATAAATAGAGGTCTGATTGAGCATGGGCAGTGCCTCTCCATTATACCAGGGATAAAAACTAGATGGATTTATGTAAAAGTTCCCTAATTCTGCTAATTAGTGAGGGTCACAGTGGTAGGACACTCACTGATCAACAAGTATTACCTATCCCTGTGAATAGGTGATAACTCATGTTCTCCAGACAACTCCTTTAACTTTACAGGTAGTGAATTTTGTTTAGACAGGAGATTAACAACATTTCATCCCAATTTTTTTGCACCTTTTTGTATACCTTTTGGCATTTTCTATTTGCACCTAAAACTTAACTTAATTTGCATTTTTTTTTAAAGTAAAATTTGTGCGTTTGTCTTTTAAGATAGTCTCTGTGGGCATAGCTCAGTGTTTCCAGATGTTTTTACCCGATTCATCATTTGTAGAGGTGAGTGAACCAGAACAGTGAAGTTGAATGTTCGTACCAAATGCGGACTTTACAAAAAGTACCAGTGTTTGAGTTCGTAGTTCACATGCTTTACATATGCTGACCACTCGATTGAGCATCGCTGCGCTCTGGTGCGCTCGGTGCTCGGCCCAGTGCAAGCTTCTACAGTGTTTGATCGGCTCGCACTGGGCCTGAAAACAGCGTTATCAAATGTAGTATGTACAAAAAAAAAAACAGAAGTGCCCAATCAGTGACTTCCAATGGGGTTCAGGTCAAATCCAGGTCCTAATCCTAACTTTATCTAAAGTTCAGCTGAACCCACTGAACCAAATTTCTTGAAAGGATAGGAAGTATGAGTCTTAAAAAGTCCCACAGGCCAATGTGAAAATGGCAAGACTTGTAATTTTTATTTTTAATACAGATCGTGATATGAAAAGAGAAAACTCTCTGACAATATTTTGTTAAAAACTACATAAAACAGAAAAATCTGAAAACAATTTTCTGATGATCGCTTCTCTTTAACTGCTAGCATTAGTAGTTACATTATGATTAATTCTAATGACATCTTATTAAATTAATACTTACGTTAAAACTATGTAGCAAAATCCTGTCAATGGTGTCTTAGTTCCAATTGCTACCATATGTTATTCAGATTAAAAACACTATAAACTAATAAGCAGAACGAATATAGGACCTAAAAGACATTTCCCCCTATTGATTTTCTTTTCAATACTACAATTCATTAATGCTGTAAATCTATCGGAATCCTTTTATGTATGAGCCATTAATCATGCAGAATATATTACACGGGCTTATTATATATTCTCAACCCACACGCAACATGCATGAATTAATCTTAATTTATGAGCTAAGGCAAAGAATGCAGTAAGATGCGGTCATGTTCCCAAAGTAAAGCATGAAGAGACATTATCATCCATGGCTCAACATGAATGGCGACTTTAGAGTGGTTCCACGCAGCCACCAACTCATTGCCCTCTTTCATCCTACTCATGATTGAAGTCCCCTTGCTTGCATAACTAAGACTATCCCAACAGAGCATGTTTTGTCCCACCAGAATCATTTGGAGAGCTGAATGGCTTCTGCATTAAGGCTCAAAAACTAAGCTATCTCAAGGTCAAAAAGAATGACTATGTAATGTCTGTGCCATCCACAATGCGCCCGGAGATGATCATTGTTTGATGGACAGTATAAGGATGGAAAGAATCCTTCAAAATGCATTCCTGAAGACTAGCGCGAGAGTTCTTCAGTCATTGATAGGACACTTTCTTACTTGTAACACCACATTTGTACTCATGGTTCCCTCATCTTTATAATTAACATTTCTTGACCATTGTTGAAGCAAACTCATAGAAACCTATATAAAATAGAAAAAAAAAATCTCCTCTTTATTCTCGTTATTTGCTTACTTCCAGCGAAAAAGTTCATACAGTCAACAATGGCTTGAGGTTCTTCTTAAACAACTATATATACTGCTCTCTGCCTGACATTCACATTCTTACCAACTAGTGAAGATTTATATAGTAAAGCAAATTGGTATGACAGCAAGGTTGCAAATCTAATATACTACAGTAGTAAAGCGGTTTCTGCCTTTTTTAAGATGTTAAAGCGCACCAATCACCAGGATTTTCCTATATAACCTAAAGCCAGTGCTATACTGGTGCTATCATGCTGATTCTATACATACCTTTAGTTGTCAGCTAAGATGTAGAGGTATTGAAACACAAGCAAGTAACTTTGTAAAATCAGCAGCTTGCTGAGTGACAGCAGCTGCAGCAGCTGATAGCTGGGGCGGGTATTCATAGTTATCTCCTCCCCGTGTTATTTATGCTAATTTTATTATAGAATCAATTTACTTTGTGACTAAAAGGACCTGTGCTGATGTCATACCCATGTGACCAGAAGGGGCAGGGCCTCAGCCAACAGAAAAATGTTGCTTCCTGATATCAGCTATGTTGGCTGAGGCCCCGTTCCTTCTGATCACATGGGTATGACATCAGCACAGGTCTTTCTAGTCACAAAGTAAATCGATTCTATAGTAGCATTAGCATAAATGACAGGGGAAAGGGATAACTATGAATACCACCCCAGCTATCAGCTGCTGCTGTCATTCAAAAAGTTGCTTTTACTTGCTTGTGTTTGAAAACCTATACATCCGAGCTGACAACTAAAGGTATGTATAGAATCAGCCTGATAGCGCCAGTATTGCACTGGCTTTAAGTTATATAGGAAAATCCTGGCGATTGGTGCACTTTAATTTTCTATATATTGTGAACCAAATTTAATTGCGTTCTGTAATGATCAATTTAACTATAGTAAATTCTGTAATTGCAAATATACATACAAAACTATTACATAAGGACTGATAAGCTATTACATAACAGCCAGAGGAAATCTGAAATCACACTTAACACCTTCACGACCCATGATGAAACTTAACCTTTCCAAAACTGAACTTCTTCTATTCCCTCCGTCTTCTAACCTCCCTAAACCCCACTGTGTGCGGCACCACAATAACTCCTAGGCAGCAGGCCCGCTGTCTGGTTGTTATACTTGACACCTATCTTTCCTTCACTTCCTATATACAATCTCTTGCTCGCTCCTGTCGCTTGCACCTCAAGAACATCTCTAGAATCCGCCCCTTTCTCACAATGGAAACGACAAAACCCTCACTGTGGCCCTGATCCACTCACGCCTTGAGTACTGTAACTCTCTATTAATCGGTCTCCCCCTAACTAGACTCTCTCCTCTACAGTCAATCCTCAATGCAGCAGCCAGGGTCACCTACCTGTCTAACCGCTAATCGGATGCCTCCTCTCTGTGCCAGTCATTGCACTGGCTGCCTATACAGGATCCAATTCAAATTGATTGTTCTTACCCACAAAGCTCTCTACAGTGCGGCTCACCCCTACATCACCCTCCTACTCTCTGTCTATCATCGCACCCGTTCTCTATGCTCTGCAAATGACTTTCGACTAACATCCACACTAATCCGAATCTCCCACTCCCGGATCCAAGACTTCCCCTGGGCTGCACCAATCCTCTGGAATGCTCTACCCCAAGAAGCTAGGATGAATCACAATTTACTCAGCTTCAGACGCTCCCTAAAAATGCATCTTTTTAGGGTGGCCTATCACACTCCCTAGCCGAATTGAATTTGCACAACTCCACCTCAAACTCCACTGCACCCAAATGCATCTCAAGGTTCTGGCCAACTGGTTAAGGCATCCCTTATCTATCCCCAATTTCGGGATTGTCATTGTAAATAAGCACTTGCACCTTGTTTCCCACCCCCATCTAATTGTAGATTGTGAGCTCTCACGAGCAGTTTTGTCTATTTTTTTTCCTTACACTAATCATTGTATTTTCTATAACTGTCATTTGTTTGTATAAGACCTCCTGAATTGTAAAGCGCTGTGGAATATCTTGGCGCTATAGAAATAAATATTTATTATTATATTATTATTATGACGTAAATATCGTGTAATGTTACTCCCCGCCCCCTGCCGTGGGCAGGCCGCAGGCTGCAGCAATCCGCACACATATCAGCTGATTTCAACAGCTGACATGTGTGCCTGCAAGTTAGAGTGGAATCGCTTTCCACCCGCAATTTTTAACCCCTTACATCTCGCTGCTAAAATCTGGCAGCGAGATGTATATGCACGCGGCCATTACTTTTACTTACCGCCGCCCCCACCGGATGTCACGTGTGTGATCACGTGACTTCCGGTGGTTGTCATGGTAGCACAGGGTCATGTGATGACGCCTGTAGCTAACAGGAGTCAGTTTCTCTCAGTGCCAGCACTGAGAGTAAAGCAGCAAATCCGCGGTTCTCAGCTCTGTAGCTGAGATCTACAGATATGGAAGAGCGATCAAATTGTTGATCCATATAGCCCCCTAGGGGAACTAGTAAAAAAAAAAAGTAAAAAAAAAGTTTAAATCACCCCCCTTTCGCCCCATTGAAAATTAAAGGGTTAAAAAAATTCAAAATATACACATATTTGGCATCGCCGTGTTCATAAATGCACGATCTATCAAAATGTAAAATCAATTAATCTGATCGGTAGACAGCGTAGCAGCAAAAATTCAAAACGCCAAAATTATGTTTTTTGGTCGCCTCAAGTTTTGCGCAAAATGCAATAACAGGCGATCAAAGCATAGCATTAGCGCAAAAATAGTACCATTAGAAACGTCAGCTCGAGACGCAAAAAGTAAGCTGTCACTGAGCCATATAGCCCGAAAAATGAAAACGCTACAGATTTCTGAAAATGGCGCAAAACGTGCGCCACCTTTTTTTGGACAAACTTGTGAATTTCTTTTAACCCCTTAGATACATGTAAAGGTGTCTACAAACTCACACCGACCTCAGGCATCACAACGATACATTAGTTTTACCGTATAGTGAACATGGTGAATAAAATATCCCAAAAACTATTATGCGATCACACTCTTGTCGCAGTTTTTCCACACTTGGAATTTTTTTGCTGTTTTCCAGTACACTATATGGTAAAACTTATGGTTACATTTAAAAGTACAACTCGTCCCGCAAAAAAAAGCCCTCATATGGCAAGATTGACAGAAAAATAAAAAAGTTACGGCTCCCAGAAGAAGGGGATAAAAAAAAAACAACAAAAAACGAGAAAATACCCGTGAGGCCGAAGGGGTTAAAGGCTGGTGAAATTGATGTCTGGTCTGATGCACACATTTGTGAGTGTGTATAATAGTTCAAAGCTGTATCGTGTCATAATAAAGAAATAACAGAAACCTATGGGTCGTAGTGTCTGATTTATCCAATTTCATCCTGTCATATATGAGGTTTTGCTCTCTGATTTATTGATCCAATTGCTCCCTGTATCTTAAAGAGTAACCGTTGTTTTATTTTTCTTAATCCTAAATTATAAAACAGAAAAAAAATCTTTGTAATGTATCTCAGAGAAATCAGCTTCATTCTCAAAATTCTTAATTCACTGGTAAATTCTCTCTTTTGTGAATATAGATTTTCCCATTACGGAGAGAAGACATGACAGTTGGTGCTCATAAAGTTCTATGAAGAACTGTATGTTCAGGAGATCTTGCAAAAGAATGTCTTTGCCTGCCTCCTCCCCTCTCCATAGACTTTTAAAAGCACCAACTGTCATCTCCTATCTCCATAATAGAAAAATCTATTCCACTAAATACAGCTTTTACCCATGAATTGAAAGTGAAAGATTTGCCCAGAAGGAGATTTCTCTAATAAGATATATTACAAAGTTGCTTATTTTAATGTTTACTATTAATTTATGTATTAAAAATTAAAATCTCGGTTACTCTTTAACAGCACTTGTTTGCCCAGAGAAAGCATGTCCTAAATAGATTCCTGCACACATGCACACAGCGTCGGTGCAGTATCCAGCGATCCTGCACACAGATCTCTCTGCACATCATATGGATAAATCCACAAGAGTAGCGAGTGCCAGCACCACATACAGTATTATCTGCATACCTTGCTTAATTTGTGTGTTGGGTAACAGACTCCCTTTAATAGAACACGATTTATTAGCATAAAATGGACAATATATCATTATTATTATTATACATTCTAGCCAAATATATGTTGGATGCGAGGTGTGACTAAACAGTCTAAGGGGTACTTTGCACACTACTACATAGCAGGTCGATTGCTGCGATGCCGAGCGCGATAGTCCCCGCCCCCGTCGCAGCTGCGATATCTTGTGATAGCTGCCGTAGCGAACATTATCGCTACGGCAGCTTCACACGCACTTACCTGCCCTGCGACGTCGCTCTGGCTGGCGACCCGACTCCTTCCTAAGGGGGCGGGTCGTGCGGCATCACAGTGACGTCACATGGCAGGCGGCCAATAGAAGCTGAGGGGCGGAGATGAGCGGGACGTAAACATCCCGCCCACCTCCGTCCTTCCGCATAGCTGTCGTGGGCCGCAGTGACGCAGGTAAGCAGATGTTCATCGCTCCTGCAGCTTCTCACACAGTGATGTGTGCTGCCGCAGGAACGAGGAACAACATCGTACCTGTCACTGCAGCGAAATTATGAAAATGACCGACACTACACCGATCACCGATTTACGACACTTTTGCGCTCGTTAATCGTATCAAAAAGGATTCACATACTCCGATGTCGACAGCGATGCCTGATGTGCGTCACTTTCGATTTGACCCCACCGACATCGCTGCTGCGATGTCATAGTGTGCAAATTACCCCTAAGGCCTCTTTCACACGTCCGTGCCTCCGGTACGTGTATGGTGAGTTTTCTCACGTACCGGAGACACGGGCACACGTAGACCCATTAAAATCAATGGGTCTGCGTTCACATGCGTATTCTGCCATGGACCATGTGGAGCATATGTGTGCTCCACACGCACATGTCTACGTTTTCACCGGCATCACGGGTGTCACACGGAACGCAAACGGGTCACACGTAACACAAACGGACTACACGGATGTGTTACGTGTGACACGCGCCAGAGAAAACACATGTATCTGCGAGAAAAAAAACAAAACTTTACTCAGCTTCTCCAGCCCTGCAGTCTCTGCCGCTGCTGTCACTTGCTTCCAACCGCCGCTCATTGTGCTAATTGAATATTCACTTCACTGCGGCCAGAAGCAGCAGCAGCGGGGAGTCGGCAGGACTGGAGACCGAAGATCAGCACTACAGACAGCGACGCCAGGGACAGGTGAGTAGAAAGTTCCTGTTCTCCGTGTGTTATCACGGATAACACACGGAGAACACACATATGTGCCATACACACGGCACACCGAGGGCAATATGCACCTCTGACACGTCCGTGAAAACGTGCGTGATTGTCATGAACGTGTAAAAGAGGCCTAAAGCTCAGTGGTTTCCATCGATATCCACAACACTAGGGGCCATAATTGGCATTAAAATATGACCACATACACCATCACAAAGTAAATGTCAGTGGTCTCTATTTCCCTATAATTAGAAGAATGATCCTTGTGATTAGTTCATACTTGGGAAGCATTTTAAAGGGAACCTGTCACATGAAAAAATGCTAGTATCCTGCAGATATGGGTTTAATCTGCAGGTTAATACCATTTTAAATCTGATTCGGTCATGCACATTGAACTCCACTGATGGGAGGAAATGAACTTTAATCCTCCTAGCAGCATTCAGGTTTCAGTCATGGGGACGGCGCCAGTGTGGGTTCAGTCAACGCTGTGTATATATGGTGAGTGGCGGCTGTAACTGCCCCCCCCCCCCCGCACTGACAGCTGTTTCTAAGGCTAGCGCCACACATCCGTGCCTCCGGTACGTGTTTGGCATTTTTTACACGTACCGGCGGCACGGAGACACGTTAACCAATGCTACCCTATTGTAGCAGGCACACACACGTAAAACCACACGGAACGTGTGTCCGTTTGTACGTGTGTGCGTTTTTCAAAGCGCTGACATGTCAGTGATTTCTCCCGCAGCACGGGTGTCACACGGCCCGCACCCGTACCACATGGGTGTAGTGTGGATGCGGTCCCGTGTGACACGCGCCGGAGAAAACACACATGTCAGTGAAAAAAACAAAAAACATTAACTCACCTTCTCCAGCCCTCCTGTCTCTGCCGCTGCTGCCTCTTGCTGCCGACCGCCGCTCATTATTCTCATTGAATATTCACTTCAATGCCTGGCAGCAGCAGCAGCAGCGGGGAGACGGGAGGGCTGAAGACCAAGGATCAGCACCACGGACAGCAGCGCGGACATCAGGAAGGACCAGGTGAGTATGTTAATTACCGGTTCTACGTGTGCTATCGCGGATAGCACACGTAGAACACACGTGGCCCGCACGTACCAGAGACACGTACTTACCTGCACGCAACACGCAGGGAAAATACGTGTCTCTCGGCACGTGCGTGAATTTCACGTGAGTGTGGCAGAAGCCTAATGGTGAGCGGCTGTCAGTAAGCACATGGGGTGTGATTACAGATGCTGCTCTCCACACACAGAGTGGTGACTGAACCCGCATCAGGGCCGCCCTCATGACTGAAACTGGAATGCTGCAAGGAGGATTAAAGTTCTTTTCCACCTGGCAGCAAAGTTCAAAGTGCAGGTACCAGGAAAATTCCAAACCCTATTAACCTGCAGATTAACCCCATATCTGCATGTTAATAGCGTTTTCACACATGACAGGTTCCCTTTTAATTCATGCAATATGGCAAATGTTCATTTTAAATGAGAGGAAAATAGAAATATTTAAAGAATCAAAAAGGAAACTGTCTCAATGCTTGGAATAAAATCCAGGGGCCAAGTTCACCAATATTGACCTCTCACATAAAGCAATTCATGCTATAAAGCGAATTGCAACATGGAGCTGCTAAACAGTGTGCAGACACATATAAAAGCACTCATTAGGACTTTTAATGAACTTATCTCTTTATTATTACTTTCCTGGTACTGTTAAAAATATTTAACCATTATAATAAACATTTTAACCATATTACATACATTGCACTAATTATATAAGCAATATATATTGTTTTCAGGTGTTCAAATCTTCAACAAGACATAAATGATAAATGCTTTTGGTTTGAATTACTCTCACATGTGCCTTTAGGACTGAATATGAAAATCTATGAAGTGATAAAACCACTATTAATAATAGAAAGGAAGGTGTAACCTAACATGAAAGCTTCATCTTCACAGAGCTTCAATAAACGTCCTTGTAAATGGAGATGCTTTAAAGGGCAGAAAAAAAACTGAATGTGTAAATTGGTGATAGGTTCGATAGTTCTTGAAAGCCATGTGTACAAAAGACCCCCTAAACAGCATTAAATTGTGCATGTATCAAACATTTTTATTGAGACTGATCCTTTATTTTTGGACCACCCATTAAAATTAGCTAGACCTATAAAAGCAGATGAGGCTATAATGATGCACTTTGTTTTTGGCTTATGGTTATTTCACATCAATAGACCACATTGTTCTGTACGCTCAAAAGAGATGAACGGAAGCGCTGTTTTATTACACAGCCTTATCCCCACAGTATTACTAAAGAGGATGTGACTGACACCAGCATTGTCATTTCATTTTACAGCACTTATTCTTAGGTGGCACTATAGACTGTGGACCTGCGTAAGTTACAAGATTGAATTCCAAGATTGGTTCAAGTTGACATTTACTTAAAGGGAACCTGTCAGGCAATTCATGCTGATCCAATCGCAGGCAGAATGAATCAAAGCCTGACTGCATGATTGCATCCAGATATATTTATCTCTGAAATGTCCAAACATTTCAGCAAAAATATACTATAAACATCTGGGGACATAGTCAGAGAAGAAGTTAGGGTGGCACTTCCTCCGCAGGCCAGATCTTCCCAGAACTGATGCAGGTGATTGACAGGTCTCTCCGTGTGCACAAGTGAGAGAGAAATCTATCAATCACCTGCAGTAGGGCAGGAAAAAGCCAGACAGGGTACAGCTCAACTATTCTAATCTCCAACTATGGTTTCCCAATTGGATATTCAAATGCCAGAGCATTACAGAGCGAAATATACCTTTTTATAATCATTCAGCCAGGCCCTGTTCCGTGATGCCCATGGTTTGGGCAGCATTAATCGCATAACAGGTTCACTTTAAGCAAATGTTCTCTTCACATCATGACATGGAAGTTTAAAGTTTTTGCAATTTTACTGTATTGACTTGAGTTGTTTTCAAAATATTTATTACATATATACAATATAATTATTTACACGATTATATATATATATATATATATACATATACACAGTATATATATATATATATATATATCATCTTATTTATTAGTCTTTTTAGACTTAAAAGATAACCTGTTAACACAAATGTTTTTATTTGGTGTCAATGCCACTGTTCTTCTGGATCTGGTGTTTTCTTTCTTCTGTTCCTGTTACTCTCCATTACAGAAATATGGCCCCCTCTATAAATCTAGTTTTGTTAGTCAAGGGGGGTGATCTCAAAACTGAGAGTTGTATTGAAAATCACACCCTTTTGCCTAAAAGAACTAGATTTACATATAAGAAAGTGGAGACATTAACCCCTTAACGACCGCGGGCCGTAAAATTACGTCCTTGCGGTCATAACCTTACTGCCCGCGGTCTGCCGGCAGCATCATGCTGCGATCGGCGCACATCTCAGCTGATTTTCACAGCTGAGATGTGTGCCTGCTAGGCACGAGCAGAATCGTTATCTGCTCTTGCCGTTTAACCCCTTTATATGGCGCTGTCAATATGTGACAGCGCCATTATAAGCGCGATCGCGGTAAACATTTACTTACCGCCCGATACCGGAAGTCACCTGACGCGATCACGTGACTTCCGATAGTTGTCATGGTAGCACAGGGTCATGTGATGACTCCTGTACTACACCTGACTTGCTTTCACTTTCGCTGTGCCAGCGGCACAGCAAAAGAGAAAGAGAGCGTATCTGCTGTTTACAGCCTTGTAGCTGTGATCAGCAGATACTACAGAGCGATCGGAATGCTGATCGCATTAGCCCCCTAGGGGGACTAGTAAAATAAAAAAAAAAGTTAAAAAAAAGTTTTAAAAAATTAAAAAAAAACCTAAAAGTTCAAATCACCCCCCATTCGCCCCATTGAAAATTAAAGGGTTTAAAAAATATACACACATTTGGTATCGCCGCGTTCAGAAACGCCCGATCTATCAAAATATAAAATCAATTAATCTGATCAGTATACGGCATAGCGGCAAAAAAATTCCAAACGCCAAAACGATGTTTTTTTTTGTCGCCACAACTTTTGCGCAAAATGCAATAAGAGGCGATCAAAACATAGCATCTGCGCAAAAATTGTACCGTTAAAAACGTAAGCTCGAGACGCAAAAAATAAGCCATCAATGAGCCATAGATCCCGAAAAATGAGAACGCTACGGGTCACGGAATATGGCGTAAAACGTTCGCCGCTTTTTTCGGACAAACTTCCGATTTTTTTTTAACCCCTTATATAAAAGTAAACCTATACATGTTTGGTGTCTACGAACTCGCACTGACCTGAGGCATCACACCCATACATCAGTTTTACCATATAGTGAACACAGTGAATAAAATATCTCAAAAACCATAGTGCTATCGCACTTTTTTGGCAATTTTTCTGCATTTGGAATTTTTTTGCCGTTTTCTAGTACACTATATGGTAAAACTGATGGTTTCATTTAAAAGTAGAGCTTGTTCCGCAAACAATGAGCCCTCACATGACCATATTGACTGAAAAATAAAAAAAGTTACGTCTCTCAGAAAAAGAATGGCGAAAAGAAAAACGGAAAGTGAAAAATCGGCCGGTCGTGAAGGGGTTAAATCAGGAAAAAGTTGCAGGAACAAAAAAAAAACAGCACAAAATTCATGATAACAGCAGCATTTAGAACAAGCAAACAATTACACATTAAAAATAATGAATATAGATATTTTTTTATTCACAATGAGGGTTAGATTTAGGCTTTAGTATTAGGGATAAGGCTATGTGTGCATGCTGCATCTTTGTGGTGACCACAAAAATGCAACATTTTTGGCAAAAACACATCCAAAAAACGGATGTGTTTTGATGTGTTTTTTTTTTTACCGCGTTTTTGCCCAATGCGTTTTTTAATCAAATATATTGACTTGAAGGGCTCAAAAATGCTGGTAAAAACCGCATGAGGAATTGACATGCTGCATCTGTGTGGTCACCACAAAGATGCAGCCAAAAAATAACTAACGTGCGCACAGCAAAATGTAATCTCATAGGCTTTGCTGGGGAAGGAAATTCATGCAGCTTGGAGACCAAAACTGCACCCGAAAAATGCGTAAAAACGAGGCAAAAAAAAGCAGTGTGCATACAGGGCCTAAGGGTTATTTACCACTGGATAAAACCTTAATAATGGGCCCAGGGAAGTAAAATATAAAAATAAAACATGCTTCTGCCTTTCAGACTGTTGCTGCTTCTCCTTAGTCAACACTGCTTGCCCCACCGGTGTCCTCGGATCGATTCAGCACTTGGCTTGGGTAAAGTGTGAAGTCTACAACTGTTCAACAGCTTCTGCTTGGCTGTAGAGTTCATGTGATGCTCATGCCAAATTTTAACATTGTGGGACGAAGTGCTGATTTCAGAAGAGTGGCACAAATGCATTTTTTTTATTTTTCTCACCTTCCTGGGTCCATAAATAAGGCTTTGTCTAGTGATCAACAACCCTTTTATCTCTAATAAAATAATCCAAAGACATCCTTATGATTTAAGTTCAGTTAATTTAAAATTGTATTTTAATGC
This sequence comes from Anomaloglossus baeobatrachus, assembly GCF_048569485.1. Taxonomy (NCBI): domain Eukaryota; kingdom Metazoa; phylum Chordata; class Amphibia; order Anura; family Aromobatidae; genus Anomaloglossus; species Anomaloglossus baeobatrachus. The sequence goes on along the minus strand of NC_134363.1, from coordinate 160,764,821 downwards.
TTAAATGTTTAAAGGGAACCTGTCACCAGATTTGGTGACTATAAGGTGCAGCAACCACCACTGGGCTCTTATATACAGCATTCTAACATGCTGTATGTAAGAGCCCAGGCCGCTGTGTAGAACGTAAAAATGACTTTATAATACTTACCTAAACGGTCAGTACGGTGCAGACGGGTCAGAAGGTTTCCTTTAAGTCAACCACCAAGATTTTGCTATATCAGGTAAAGGCAGTGCCATACAGGCACTAAGATGCTGAATGCAGACATACCGGTTATAGAAAGATCCGTTTCTTGGTTGAATAAATATTTTTAAATCAAAATTGCAGAAATTCACTGCACTTTGATTGATGTGTGCAATATGGGTGGGTCTTTGTGGGTCAGGTCATTGTGTTTATTCCTTCTCCTCTGGGGTCCTCTGGTATGCCCCCTTGTCTTTATTTGAATATCACGCCGCCATTGCTGTTGTGGGTGGCGCATGCACATTGCCACGGTACTCAGGTCTTCATTAAAATGGTGCCTGAGTCCGCACATGCATTCTTTTTCATCTATTTTTTGTTTCACGAATCTCAAAATATCATTTAGTTAAACAATAGTTTTGAAGCACACATCTAGATCTTCATTTCTTATTTCCAGGGTTTACAAAGTTTACTGCTCCCTTAGTAAGTCTTTCAACCATCTTTCTCTATCCTTCCTCTATCCAAACAGTGCAAGACCCTTGGGGATCTGCACTGAGATTCTCCAGCTATGGGACTTCCACAACACAAGGAAAATGGCTAGCGTCCAAATTTGCAGCCTTGGAGACAAGTCAAATATTAAAAGGATGCACAAGCACAGCGAGAATTTGATCAGCAAACAGAAATTGTGACCAGAGCAGCAGAAGCAGTCACAAAATGATACGCTACATAATTAAGTCTTTGTTCTAGTGTCTTTTCTAACAGTCCAATTTTCTACTGGCTATATGCGTAAGTTACAAATGGCCATTATTAGATTTTTGCACACAGAATGCTGCATTCCTCATGAATAATAATAACTCAGCCATATAATGACTTTTGCAAAACCTCAGAGTAATTGGTTTTGCATTAATCTATTATCTTATTTTCATGCATAAAGCTGTTGTGTAAATCCCAGAAATTATGAATCACCACATTTATTTTAACTCTAGAACTTCTATTAAAGTGCAGCTTCATATTAAGGCACTTACAACATGAAATATTGAAGAATAATTGACATAGAAAGAGACATGCAAGAGTGGAATGGTCCAACCAGGATACTTAAAGGGAACCTGTCATCAGAAATTTCGCCCAAAAGCTAAAAGATTCCCCCTCTGCAGCTCCTGGGCTGCATTCTAGGAAGGTCCCTGTTATTATTGTGCCCCATGTGAGACCAAAATAAAGCCTTTATAAAGTTCTACCTTTTTGTATGCAGCTTCTGTAAATCCGTCCCGGGGGCGGGCTCTCTGCCGTCCGTTATTCTGCCTCCTGGTCCTGTATGCCGCCCCCATCGCTCCTTTCCATATCTGATGCACCGCCCACTGCTCCAGCCATCCCCGCGCATGCCCAGTGCCAGTCTCACAGGACTGAGCAGTTTGACCGCTGGTGACGTGTGCGCAGGCAAGTGATTATGGACGGGACTGTGACTGTTATCAGCAAGTACCCGGCCATAATCTCTTGAGCGCGCAAACCTCTCCAGCGGTCAGACACACTGTGCTCAGGGTAGTGCTAGACTGTATGGGCTGCTTCCAGGGATGACGTCCCTTTGTCATGTGATAGGGGCGTGTTCAAAATACTATCACATGACAAAGGGACGTCATCCCTGAAAGCAGCCCATACAGTCTAGCACTACCCTGAGCACAGTGTGTCTGACCGCTGGAGAGGTTTGCGCGCTCAAGAGATTATGGCCGGGTACTTGCTGATAACAGTCACAGTCCCGTCCATAATCACTTGCCTGCGCACACGTCACCAGCGGTCAAACTGCTCAGTCCTGTGAGACTGGCACTGGGCATGCGCGGGGATGGCTGGAGCAGTGGGCGGTGCATCAGATATGGAAAGGAGCGATGGGGGCGGCATACAGGACCAGGAGGCAGAATAACGGACGGCAGAGAGCCCGCCCCCGTGACGGATTTACAGAAGCTGCATACAAAAAGGTAGAACTTTATAAAGGCTTTATTTTGGTCTCACATGGGGCACAATAATAACAGGGATCTTCCTAGAATGCAGCCCAGGAGCTGCAGAGGGGGAATCTTTTAGCTTTTGGGCGAAATTTCTGATGACAGGTTCCCTTTAAGGAACATCTACTGGGCTCGGCATCTGACAACAATGAACCCCAAAGTCTCAGCAGCAGTCCAACCCCATTTGGAGCTGACTTTGTGGGCCAGTCAATGTTATTTGAACTTAAAAAAAGAAAGAAAAACACACACTTTGCTACTGCGTGTGAAGGTGTCATAATGGATCTATGATAAACAACTGCAATATGGCACCATATTTTTTCTATAGTTTTTTTCTTCAGAGATTTATAAAGACTCGTATTAGGAAACACTTTCTGATAGTGAGGGCAGTCAGAGTGAAACAGGCTACCACGGGAGGTAGTAAGCTCTTCATCAATAGAAATCTTCAAGCGGAAACTGAATAAACATATAGCTGGGATAATTTAGGAAAACCTGCACTCGCATGGGGTTGGACCCGATGGCCCTTTTGGTCCCTTCCAACTCTACCATTCTATGATTCTATGCATGTTCCATCTTATTACGTATTATGAATAATTGCACCATATGGAGGATACCAATATGTCTATAGCTCTTTAAATTGTCATACACAGTACAAAACTGTATGCCAAACCTGCTGATTTTCGTGGGTTAAGAAGACGACCTAATGAGTATAGGGATGTCCCAACTCTCCCCCAGTTCTGTGGAGTTAAATACAATTGAGATGTTGGTAGATCCTGCTGCATTACTTACTGAAAAGCAGTCCTGGATCCTGTAGTACTTCTTGGCCATATTTCTTATGTTAATAAAAGCATACTCTCAAACCCAGACTGGATTCCTTCTCAGTTACAACCCATGTAAGGCCAGAGTTTCACTTGCACATGACTCACCGCGAGACTCACATTGCATCACCCGGTATGGCCGCACACTCTGGACACGAGCGTCTCAGCTGCACAGAAATACATGCAGCCGACTCGTTCCTGTCAGGAGAGTGTGCGGCCGTGCCGGGTGATGAGATGCGAGACCAGCGCGAGTCATACGCAAATGGAACTCCGGCCTAAGGAGAACTATCAGTAAGTTAAAGGGGTGGTTCACTACTCTGCAATAGTGATCACATCGCTGTAAAACAGATAGGGAAGGCTTTTTGTAAATACATTGATCAGCCAATTTTGCCTCTGAGCGGCGCTATGGTGGTCCGCTTATCCCCATGAAGTGACCACCCCGGGCTCCGTGACCTCTGGGATCCGGTGATGTCACGTCAACTTCCAGTTGACCCGACATTATCGAGCCCTGACCCAGTCTTCCTGAGGGATTGGGCTATGGGTGGCGTTTCATCGCTCGTCACGCATATTGCGCACACGCTCTACTTCACTGCAGAGCGTCGCAAGCAGGAGCGATACTGGGCTGTGATGAGTGGTGAGACTACACCCACAGCCTAGTCACTCAGGAACAAGAATGCCGCGGAGACACCATCACGTTTCTCAACGCTGGCAGGAAACTAGCCAGGTCTTTCACCAGGAAGGAACAATCACGGGAAGGGAAGTCTCCAGTCAAGGAAACCACCTGTACCATAACATGATATCCATCCACAGAGAGCTGTTTCGGAGTATTTGCCCCTCATCAGTGTGGAGTAGGAAACTGGCTAGTGGGATCAATGCCTAGTAGAAGACTACATAGGTAAGGATAGTTGACCTAGGGGAGATCAACATCCAACACCGCGGAGACACCATCACGTGTTTCTAACGCAGTGACACTAGAACAAGGCTTCCTGGGAAAATATGCAAAACAAGAACAGCCTAGTCACTCAGGAACAAGAATGCCGCGGAGACACCATCACATGTTTCTCAACGCTGGCAGGAAACTAGCCAGGTCTTTCACTGGGAAGGAACAACCACGAGAAGGGCAGTCCCCAGTCAAGGAAACCGCCTATACCAAAACATGCTGTCTGTAGATGGATACCATGTTTTGGTATAGGCGGTTTCCTTGACTGGAGACTGCCCTTCCCGTAGTTGTTCCTCCAGGTCAACTGGAAGTTGATTTGACATCACCAAATCCCAGAGGTCACGAAGCTCCGGGGGTCACTTCAAGGGGATGAGCAGACCGCGATAATACCACTTAAAGGCAGAATTGGCTGATCAAGCATTTAGAAAAAGCCTTCCCTATCCGTTATACAAAGATGTGGCCACTATTGCAGAGTAGTGAACCACCTCTTTAAGTAGCCTTGCACATGAAGTGCTCTCTATACTTTTCTTTACATGTAAGGCTCTTCCACAATGTAAGATTTCGTTTAAAGGTGTGGGCATGTTCAGTTTCAATATGCCCAATCTTCATTTTCTTGTAACCTGCTTTGAGAGGAACCAACAAGGGCCTATTTAGCACATATGGGGGAATAAAAGGATGAGTAGAAAGGAATAATTTCCGACCAAATGTCATCCAAAATGTTCAGCCACTTTATTATAGAACTGTAAAGAATCATATGCTGCTTTACAGCTCTATGCACATCACTTAGCACATCACTTATTTGAGTGCTAAATGGAATTCAAGAAAAATGGATCAGAGGATTCAATTGTTGATCTTAAATTAAAAGCATGTTACAGCTGTGTCATCAATAAACCGGCTCAGCAGGTACTGAGAAAGAACAGATAACATGTTAGGAACTGTTCAGGAACAAAACAGCTGGAAAGCCACAGGTTACTAAAAATGAATTAGAGAACATACATCCTCACTGAAGTAGCTTTGTACTAACCAACTCTTCACCGATTTGCAAGCTGTAAGAAATGTGCTGGATTCCTACCAAGTCCAAATATACTGACTTCTATAGAGAAGCAGACAATAACGTTCCTGTACACTGAGGAGTTACAGAATGTGCAGGAGGAGGCTAGGTGTTAGGATCAAAGGATGTGCACAGCTTTGGTATGTGATGCCAAACAAGGACCACAACATGACTGAAATTACCGGAACTTCAATTACTCAAGCCCCAGAGAAGCAAAACATCTTCACGATTTGGAATAGAAGTTGAAAAGGAAAAATCTAGTATATGCATTAAATTTATAACAAGGAATTTGAATACTTGTGAGCATGTAACAGAATTAAATAATGGGGCACGTCCCCAGTAAATCACATCAAATAGAAAAACCCAGAGGGTTCTGGTTCATTCACAGTCCACCAAATATGCATCTTTTTTAAAGTTTTATCATTATTTACAAAAGCCAATTTCAAATGCACAATTTTAAAATCCTACATTTATAGATTAATAATGTAATTTCCATCAATTCTCTAGTGCAGACAATGACGATGTAGGTACTACACATCTGTGTATTACAGCTCAGCCTATTGATTCAATAGACTCCTTGTAATGCTTTATTTCCACTGTGGTGGTAATGCAGGATAATGTAAATGACCCTTCGGTACCCTCACATATTATAGTTAGTGTTTTGTTTTTTAATCATTTTGAAAATTAATTTTAACAAGCATTAACACACAATATTTTACTATAGAAGTTCTAGAAACTATAGGCCAAGCCATGTACATGATATTGACGAGATGAAAAAAACCCTAAATTTGCGTAGGTTAAAAAAAAATAAGCGAGACTACTGAAATAACATTCCACTTCAGCATTGGCACTCACAAAAGTTTCAGTTGAGGCAGAAGGTGATGACATCATAATAACCACAAGTCAACAGATACCACTGATTGAATGTAGAGGGGGCTTTACACGCTACGATATCGTTAATGTTTTATCGTCGGGGTCACGCCGTTAGTGACACACATCCGGCGTCATTAACGATATCACAGTGTGTGACACTTTTGTGTGACCTAAAACGATCGCAAAAGTGGCACAAATCGTTTACCGTGGAGAGGTCGTCCTAAAACCAAAAATTGGTCACCTCTCATTAGCGATGTTGTTCCTCGTGCCTGCGGCAGCACACATCGCTTTGTGTGACACCGCAGGAGCGAGGAACTTCTTACCTGCCACGACCGCCAATGCGGAAGAAGGAGGTGGGCGGGATGTTTACGTCCTGCTCATCTCCACCCCTCCGCCTCTATTGGACGCCTGCCGTGTGACGTCGCTGTGACGCCGCAAAAAGGAGGCGGATCGCCGGCCATAGCGACGTCGCAGGGCAGGCAAGCCGTGTGATGGGGGAGCGCGATTTTGTGCACGACGGGCAGCAATATGCCCGTGTCGCACAAACGAGGTGGCAGCTACGCTCGATAGCGATATCGTTACCGATATCGCTACCGTGTAAAGCCCCTTTAGGAGTCACATAAATGATGAAAGGATGGGGGATGATCAAAAGAAATCGGGTTAAATGCTGCACTAGAAACCACAATCCAAAGATATATCGTGAATTCCTTTTCTTTATTTTCACAGGTCAACGCGTTTCAAAGGCATCTCCACCTTCTTTATCAGGACAAAAGTCAGAAAGGAACAGCATCCTGTTGCTGTTCCTTTCTGACTTTTGTCCTGATGAAGAAGGTGGAGATGCCTTTGAAACGCGTTGACCTGTGAAAATAAAGAAAAGGAATTCACGATATATCTTTGGATTGTGGTTTTTAGTGCAGCATTTAACCCGATTTCTTTTGATCATCCCCCATCCTGTTGCAATATCGGGGCTGCAGCTGACCACTTTTGTATTCATTTATTCCATGCTGACAAGGAGTTGTGCCTGTCACAACTGAAGCAGGTGAGTACCTGTCCTATTCCCTGCACCTATATCTATCGGTTAAAACCCTATGTGCGCTTTCTTTCCACAGTTTTTGCTATCATAAATGATGAAAGAGATGCCATCATTTTTGGATCTGGCGGAGACCAGATCACTGGAGTGGATTCCAGTAGTATTCTTTTTTTTATAATGATCCATACCTTTTAAACATTACAAAAGTAGTAAAAAATCCAATTAAGGAATTCATTACATTTTGACTATCATGCAATGCAAAGAAGTCAAAGGGAATTCTATGCAAAAAAAAAAAATGTAACTAGACTTTATTGGAAGAGCAACTGTGCAGAAGAGTAATATTTTCTATCTAGCCTCTTTGTATGCAGAGATGCTGTGGCTGCCATTCTGTGCGGGCGAGCTGCTGGCTGTGCAGGCTGCGGTGGCTGAGCAGTGGGTGTCCCAGATGGTCTGTCCTCGGTCCGGTCTTCAAATGATGGCGCTCGAAGTCAGCGCATGTGCAGATTGAGCTCTTGGATGAGAGCTTCATCTGTGCACGTGCTGCACCAGGTGCCATTTCTTTGAAGCCTGGACCGCCGACAGAGCATCTGGGACACACTCCGCACCAGCCTGCTCTACCACACAACCACCACAGCTTCTGCTGCCAGCACTGACCCGCTGCTGCCAGCACTGACCCGCCAGCACTGACACGCTATGACTGCTGCCAGCACTGACCCCCCGCCACTGCCAGCATTGACCCACCGCCGCTAGCAGTGACCCGTCACCACTACCAGTACTGACTTGCTGCCGCTGCCAGCACAGCCTCTGCCTCCTGTGACCGCCACTCCACACCAATGCCGCCCCCCTCCGGTAAGACAACACCAGAATATAAGACGGACCTCATTTATTTTTTACTTTTTCTTATCTCTAAATTTGTGGTGCGTCTCATAATCCGGAGCATCTTATAAAACAAAAAATACGGTAATTCTTGTGGTTTCCTTTTCTCTTGATCCCTTTTCTCTCATGAAGTGTTCAGCAGTCATCCCCCATCTTGTTCACGTTCCATCTACCTTAGTATCATCTTTCTATCTCCTTGATATCCTGATGAAATCTTTCCCCTTGCTCTTCGCTAACAGCTTCAAGGTTTCCAGGAAAGTGAGAATGTAAAAAATGTAACTTCAAATTCCTCAGCAACCCAAGACTATGAAACGTTTCAGCATGTTCTCCACAATGAACTTAAATTTTAGATCTATGTTACCTAGAAATTTCTTCATGACTTCTGTAAAAGAAAACCAAGTCCTTTTCTCAACGGATTTCATTTTTGTTTTCAACACATTGTCCTTCATGAGTTTCTGAATATCTGGACCAATAGAACTGCCTTCCTTCAGTTTTTCTTTCAACAGTCCCTGAAACTTGGTGCACAAGTACTGAAAATTCTCTTTTCTTTTTGTACAGCTTTCACAAACTCTTTCATCAGTCCTAGCCTAATGTAGAGTGGTGACAGGAGAACTTTCCTGGGATCAACAAAACTTTCTGCAACTATGTTCTTAAGTCGAGGTTGCAAAGGCTTTCTCATTGGCCAACGTTTTTGGCTCTTTTGATGAGTCTTATCCCGGATGTCCTATTCACTCAATAAGCATGGGTACTTTGTGTGTCCTCCTTGCTGCTCAAGGAGCAACTAAAGAGCTTCCAGATTACCACATATTGACCATCCTTGATCATCAGTTAGGTTTCTTGAGAATAAAGTCTAAATTCTCATAGCTTTCCTTCAATTGCACAGAATGCCCTACAGGCACTGAAGCATACCTGCAGCATTGTGCAGTAGCAGATTTCACACTTTTTCAGGATGAATCAATAAAGAGTTTCCACACGCTCACATTGGACTCAATGTCATATTTTTCCATCAGCCCAGGAATATCACTGCAATATACTAAAGAATCATCTTGAGAAAAGTATGGAAGGAATTCCTTTTGTATCTCTATGAAATTCTATTCTTTTAGAAGCCTATGGAGTGTTAGTGAAAAACTGTTTGTGATGGAATATTTTTTTATATATTTTTACTGAGTTTAGTGAGTATATAAAAACCACCTCTTACTTTTCAAACAATTTTACCCTTGCAGATCTGTGTTTTTAAAGTATATTCTGTAAATATTTAAAATTTAGAGCCAGATTCATCATTTGGATTTTTTTTTTTAAATCACTTTTCTTTTATTGGCTTGTGGCATTTGCTATTTTTTGGTCCAAATTCTTCTCCATGCAGTTCATGAATTTGCCACAATTACGGTAAAAATATTCTTTATTTTTGTCTTTAACCATTTTGACTTTTAACAGCAAAAAGTCATAAAATCCTTTAAAATGTTGCATGTTTGTCTGCAACTGCCCCAAAATTAAAAAAAAAAAAAATCAAAGATTACATTTCATGAATGGGTTTCAAACATCTAAATATGCAAAGTTGTACAGGCCAAATTAAAAGAGGCAAAAAAATTGGCAGTATTAAAAATTTCATAAAACAGAGATGTACATACTAGAAAAGGCATTAATGAACAGAAAATTACTCTAGAAAAATGGAGGAACATCAATGATGAATCAGGGCCACAGTATTTAGGCCACTAAATGTTAATAACTAGGGTTCGTCCACCAAAGAGTCCTTTCATTTTGGGGTAGCACATTCCATTTATACATCCTTATATACTTTGGTCTCCGGAGAATACTTCAATGTAGTTAGATAGAGCTTGGAAGATTAATGAAATTGCAATTTAGAAGGGAAAATTAAAAGCAAAATCGATTACAATTAAAGTAGATTGCTTTACATGTCTCCTGCTACATGCAGCTGAAATTAAATTTGCACAATGACTTTCATACAATATATTATTCTGGAGGGAAACCGGGGAATCCTGGGAAATGGGTGCAAATGTTGCCGCTTCTTCCACAGTTCATACATCTACAAAATCACCATTCTGCAATTTCCAAGTTTGTAATTTAGTCCTGCCATAGTCACAAGATATCTTGTGTTAACTCATTCACTATCTGAGTGATAACTACTAAACATCATAGTAGCAGGCACTAAAGACTTCATGCAAATAAGAGAGTTAAGCTTCAAACCTATGCTTTAAGACATTATTTTTACCATAGTAAATTATAGGCACTGGTAGTGTGTTATCACTTGGTATAATTACAGGGGTGGGATCACTGTGAGCCCTTGAGATTTTAGTTCTCAAGCAAGTCTTTTTCTAAAATGATGTGGTTTGTTTTAATGAGATTCTGTACCTTTAAAGTTTGGCACTCAAGCACACTCATGATTATTACAGATGATCAATTTGAAATTTTATTTTGCTTTATCCAACATCTAGTCCGCTCCTCTGTGGCAGCTGGTGTTCACCTCTGCACCTGGGATTCTGGGCATTTCTGGTCCTTACTAGGCCATGCGCAGTCAATACATAGCAGGATCTAGTAAGCGTCATGTCATAGGTGCCCAGGATGCCAGGTGCCAAGTGAAAGATGGCTACAATGGAGGAATGGATGGTAGATAAAGGAAGTGCAAATGGGATTGTCCCTCTGATATGAACAAGCCTTTCATTTATCTAGGGCCACGGAACAAAAATATAAAACACATTTGTTTTTGATCCTATTTTCCATGAGCTGAACTCAAGGACCTAAGACTTTTTCTATATACACAAAGGCATTTTTCTTTCAAATATTGTTCACAAATTTGTCTAATTCTGTGTTAGTGAGCATTTATATTTTGCTGAGATAATCCATCCACCTCACAGGTGTGGCATATCAAGAGGCTGATTAGACAGCATGATTATTGCACAGGTGTGCCTTAGACTGGCCACAATAAAAGGCCACTGTAAAATGTGCAGTTTTACAATATTAAGAGGGTTGGGGGGGTTAGAAAAAAAATCAGTATCTGGTGTGACCACCATTAGCCTCACGCAGTTCAACACATCCCCTTTGCATAGATTTGATCAGGTTGTCGATTGTGGCTGTGGAATGTTAGTCCACTCATCTTCAATGGCTCTGTAAAGTTTATGGATATTGGCAGGGACTTAAACATGCTGTTGTAGGCAAAGATCCAAAGCACCCCAAACATGCTCAATGGGTGACATGTACATCGAATATGCACTGGGTGCTTTGACTTCTTGATTGACTCTGCAAGCCATCATGAAATCTGAAGATTACCAAAGGATTTTCGGTAGCAATGTAGTACCCAGTTTAAGAAATCTGGGTTTGTGTCCTAGGTCATGGGTTTTCCAGCAGGACAATGACCCCAAATATCGTTCAAGCCCCCAGAAATGGATGGAAATAAAGTGCTGCATGGTTCTAAAGTGACAACAATTAGTCTGTATCTAAATCTCACTGAACAACTGTGCAGAGATCTTGAAATTGCTGCTGGGAGAAGGCACCTTCACATATGAGAGACCTCGAGCAGTTTTCAAAAGAAAAGTCCAAAATTCCAGGTGAGATGTGTAAAAAGTTTGTTTATAGTTATAGGATGGGATTGTTACAGTTATGCATTCCAAAGACGTGCAACCAAATATTAATTTGAGGGGGACAACAATTTTCTCTGGCACATTTTGGCATTTTGGATGAAATTATGTCCAATTTGCATTTTTTTTTTGTTGCCCCAATACACACAAAGGAAAAAAATGTGTATAACAAAAGTGTAACTGCAATAATTGTTTCGGAGAAAAACTTCCTTTTCTGGAAGAATTTCAAGGGTGCCAGCACTTTCATCCATTACTGTATGCTTGTTTAAAACTAGCCTAAAGGGTGCTTTACACGCTGCGTCATCGTGTGCGATAGCACCGGCCCACGTCGCTGTTTCGTCATGGGGGTGATAGCTGCCGTAGCTAACAATATCGCTACGGCAGCATCACACGCACATACCTGCTTGGCGACATCGCTGGAAACACCGAACAATCTCTCCTTTAAGGGGGAGGTTCGTTCGGTGTCACAGTGGCGTCACTAAGCGGCCGCCCAATAGCAGAGGAGGGGTGGAGATGATCGGCCAGAACATACCGCCCACCTCCTTTCTTCCTCATTGCCGGTGGACGCAGGTAAGGAGATGTTCGTCGTTCCTGCAGTGTCAAACATAGCGATGTGTGATAGCGCAGGAACGACGAACAACCAGCGGCATGCTCCACCAACGATATTATGATAAGGAGAGACATGTCAACGATCACCGATTTTTGACGTTTTTGTGATCGTTGATGGTCGCTCCTTTTAGTCACACGCGATATCGCTAACGGCGCTGGATGTGCGTCACGAACACCGTGACCCCGACGATATATCGTTAGCGATATCGTTGTGTGTAAAGTACCCTTTAGAGATAGACAGATTGCAGCTATGTTGTTTTTGTAGGGATTTTGAGAAAATCTCATCAAAAGAACCAATATATGTGAATAAACCTTTACCTGTGATAAAGATCTGCTTTTATAAATGGGAAAATTTTCTTTTTTAACCACATTCACACATTTTAAATCTTAGAAAAACCCATTTATGAAGAATAAACCTAGTTTCCTCTACATATATCATAAACAATGGGAACTGTCAAAAACTGAAGAGTTGAACTTTACTTTTAGTGAAGGCAAAATATTGATTCAAAGATTTTTAAACATGAAGAACAAACAGTGCATTGCAGAGGACGCTGCCCGTGCACACAGACATATGAATAGGTTATGAGGGAGCCCAGTTTCTTTTTTTCTGGGTTTCACCTCTTCAAGACGTGTTTTGGGTAGAAGGGCACAATGTAAGCAGATGGCTTTACTTTGAAGTCACCGAGCACCTGCTCAGCCTGCTAAGATCCACCTGTAGTTGAGAGACTGCGATACCATGGAGGCAGAGCTCTGTGTTCCCAGCAAACTCCCTGGAGCTCTGTGACTGTCAGTGTGGGCCCCCACGCCTTTGATCTCAGCTGTCCATACTTTGAATGACTCTACGCAATCTCTGGCAAGAGTTAACTATTCTCTGTACTAGAGTCTAAAAACTAACCACTACAGACAAAAACTCTGCTACATTAAGAATTCTGAAAGAATAGCGTGTGATTGGCAGCTGATTTTTTGGGTATGCCACACGAATTGTATAGATTAGGTCACTATTAATTAAGTGAAAATGTTAAGAGATGTATTTTTTTCTTAGCTATTGAGATATGTGTCAAGTGTCACCCTTTTTAAAATAAATCTCTCATCAGGTTTTTACTACCAGATCTGAGAGACACATGATATAGTAGCAGAGCTCTCGCTTCCAACGATGAATAACTGGTTGAGCTGCTTGTTGTATTTTCTCAAAAATCCTTGTTTTCTCTGATGCAGAGCTACCAGTTCTCTAAATGCTTAGCTTTATATAACCCCACCCACACCATTGACTGGCAACTTTCTGTGTACACTGTGCATAGACAGAAAGCTTCCAATCAGTGGTGGGGGTGGGTTATACACAGCTTATGAATATGGAGGACTACATGAAAGCATGTTTACTAGTGATTTCAAAGATTCAAAGTTGCTCAGATCCGGCACTCAAGAAATTAAAAAAAAAAATAAAAAAATAAAGGAAAAATAAAAAATATAAGAATGAAGAGAGTGCTTCATACTTACCAAGGCTCCGTCGCAGCTGTATACTGCTCCTGCGTGGCTGTCACACTGCTCCTGCGACCTCTGCTCATCATTGCTCATAAATATGCCCTGCTTTCCCCGCCCACCGGCCGGCCGGGCCTCTGTGATTGGTTGCAGTCAGATGTGCCCCCAGCCTGTGTGACAGTGTCTGCCTGCAACTAATCACAGGCGCTGTCTGAATCATGAAGCAGGCTGCTCAAGCTGAGCAGTGGAGGACACATCATGGGCACATCTCAACCTGAGCCAACTCCTTCATGAAGCTGGAAGCTCAGGCTGAGCAGCTCATGAAGCAGGAAGCTCAGGCTGAGCAGAAGAGGACACATCGCGGCCAGCTCATGAAGCAGGACGCTCAGGCTGAGCAGAGGACGACACATTGCAGCCAGCTCATGAAGAAGGCCGCTCAGGCTGAGCAGAGGAGGACACATCGCAGCCAGCTCATGAAGCAGGCCGCTCAGGCTGAACAGAAGAGGACTGCGGGCGCAGCTAATCCCCCCATCTAGAAATCTTACTCCAAGATCCCCAATTCTATTATAAACAACTCCATGCCAAATTGGACTTAGAAAAAGAATGTTTATTCTAACCCGGGCTGCATTTTGAACATGCCATCCTATAACGTGACAAATTACGGCATACCTGAAAGAAAGAAGCCCGTACATTCTAGCATCTACCTTTTGCTTTTAGTGCACAATCTAGACGCACGCATCTCCGGAAGTGAAAGTGCGACCTGGGAACAGCTTGCCACCATGACACGGAGTTTTGGCGAGTACACTGCTCATGCTCCTATCTCCCTATCCCTTCCAACAACATTTTTAATCCCTGGATTCTGGTTCCCATAGACTTATATGGGTACCTGTTTCCGGAAAGGCACTGGAATTTAAAAAAAAAAAAACGCCGGTCCCGTTTTTTTGCAAGTCCATCCACCTCTAATGTTTATGTCTAGTGATAGTCTTCTGCTGATACAATGATTTTATCAAAACTAACAGCAAGCAGCCCACTTGTAATGCATCACTGGAATCAGGATCTCTGCCTCTAGATTATGCTAATCTCAGATTAAGTGGCAAAAGTCTCATGAGAGATTCCCTTGAAATAAAGTAATTAAGTAGGGGGTTAAAAATGAATGGTTAAAATCCAGAGGAATTTAAAGACACAACCCCCAGATAATCCTGTCAGCACTGCCTTCATTGTTAAAGGCAATAACATTTTAAATGTTGGGAGCAATATATAAAAATGTCCTGATCTCTGGAACTGTATGGCGAGTTACAAAAAGAAAAAAACAAAAAAGCTAAATACTCAGTAGTGAGAGCAAATAAAGGGAAACAAACAAAAAACATTTACCTGGTTATAGGTTCTTTTTTGTGCACAGCCAAAAACAGCAGATACATAGTTTCATCACCATTTTGCAGCTAAAATTTCAGTTCACTTGGAGAACAGTCTATCATTGTCAACTTGTAGATTGTATAGAGATGGAATACGATTTGTTTCAGATATAGTTGTTTAAATGCTTCCGAAAATGATCAGCAGTTTTTTATTACTTGCATTATTTATTTATTTTACTCACTTATATAGCGCCATTAATTCCACGGCACTTTACAGATGTGATCATCCCTGTCTGTATCGGGGCTCACAATCTAAATTCCCAATCAGGATGGAGTGTGGAAAGAAACCAGAGAACCCAGAGGAAACCCACGCAAACGAGAACATACAAACTCCTTGCAGATGTCGTCCTTGGTGGGATTTGAACCCTGGACCCCAGTGCTGTGAGACAGCAGTGCTAACCACTGAGCCACCATGCTAAAAACTTTATTTAGCTTACTAAAATTTTAATTGTGCATCTGAGAAAGGTTTCATGCATATTGCTGAATTATTGTTAAATCATGGATCCAAACTGTATAAATGCTTAAAGAGTATCTCAGATGCCACTCATTTCTGCATCAGGAGGTGCACATTACTGTAGACATCCCATAGACAGGTGCCTGACAAGACACATACAGGATAGTTGTCAGCAGTACATACATCATCGTCAGTGCTCAACTCCAGATGTGAAAGTGAAGCGTGCCAGAGGAACCCATTAATAAAGGAAAAATACTATGGGACCATACCGGGCCTCCAATTTCATATTGAGTTTAGTTGGGATGTTCTATTGCATAACAACACATTGCTAGAAAATATTATAAACATACACCTTACAACGGCATGTAAAGTATCTACCGCTTTATAATAAAGAACCATGGAATTCATTGGCAAACATGGTGGTTGCCATTTGCAAGAAGCCTTTGGCTTTACTAGAAACACAGGTAAGTAAATTTGCATTATGATCATGGACATATCAGCTTAAGCCTTTTTACTTTTTTGATCTGTGACAATATTTCTATGTAAATGCTTCTATACAAACGTTTAAAGAAGAATGAAATATCACAAGACAATAAGTCATGAATAGCACATAATAAATAAGATTTGGCGTTACCGGAGGAAGCAAAATCTATCCAAAGCTTTTAAAATGTAATCTGTCTGACTTGACTCTCAGCAGATGCCGTTGCACCTTTTGAGCCGTCTTGCAGACAAGGGCTGGAGGACAAACCGACAATGGCAGAGGAGTTCAAAGCCATTATAACGCATGCAGTTTGGCTGCCAAGGACACGGCTTCTCAACAGAAAAAGTCGAATCAGACAAACCACATAATGTGCATACACAAATGTTGGCTGCAGTGTCAGGTTGTTACAGGGCCCCCTCCAGCCTCCAGATTAGTTCTCATGTCTGAAGCAAAGATCCAGATGTTCCCCCTTGACCTTCCAGATGGAGTCAATCACAAGATACAGGAGTAAGGAAGTCTGATAAGTGAGTGCAGAGTCTCTATCACACTAGTCAGCAAACCTTATACTAATATTCTCTATTTAAATGCCCTATGTTAGCCAGGAGATGTTCTCAGAGAAAAGAAATCCTATTAGGTTCAGTGTCCATATTTTATATGAAGACACCAGACATAATTACGAGCATGGGAGGTTCACATACACGGGTTTCATTTTATAATTATTGATAAATGTTAAAACCAGATGATAAATTAGAAAGAGGAGGAAGTCATTTGGGCAGTGGATTACATACCACCAAACTGTGAGGGGAAGGCCAGACATGGCATTCAAGTCATGGCTGTGATGTGTTCGCAACATGGCCAGGTGGTACTATGGTGTTCAAGTTGACTATTAAACCAGATGTACAGTTTTGGTAGGTGAAACAACTGTTCCCCCTTCAAAATGTAATTATGGTTTAAATAAGTTGAAAATCAGTTACCACCTATCCAGCAGATAGATGATAACTTCCTAATCAATGGGTAACTGACCACTGAGCAATGAAAATTTTAATTCCCAACAGATTGTTTCTCCAGGGAGAAAGGAGACAAACTCTAGCACCACCTATTGGAAGCAGCAATCCTAAAAGTCAAAAGTGGCCTTTTAACGAGCCTTTTCATATGACTTAGGATTTATACCAGATCAGAACCCCAATTTGCAGACAGTGTTTCGGGGTGATTGCACCTCGTCAGTGCAAAGTATGGGATCTGATCTGGCTTATGAAAAGCTATAGTGGGGTCTAAAGGGAAAACTTTTCTCCTTGCGGAGACCTGACAAACGAGTAATTCCCGACAGGTAACTTTCATTCTAGTTATAAAATTGAGTGGCAGGTCGGGCTGTACAGAAAAAGCTGAATGCAGTGCTCAGCAGCGCTGTATTGAACAGCGGTAATGCATGTGCATTGACGCTTCATTCTAATGGGGATAAAAGTTTATAATTCTCCCAATAGGTGCAAGTCCCAGTGGCCAACCCCACCAATTATCAAAATATCACCCATTTTATGGAAGACAACTAGGCAACCCTCTAATGCAATTTGCAAACCATAGACCTTAATGCATCACCAGAAGCTCAAACATATCTTGTTCCCTTATGAAAATGTACCAATGGGGCAAATTAACATTTAAAGACTAGTTAAGCGGCAATTAACATCTTCTTCTGCTCCTAGCTGACAACTCTAAAGGCTGCTTTAAACGCAGCGACATCACTAACGAGATGTTGTTGGGGTCACGGAATTCGTGCCGCACATCCGACCTCGTTAGCGATGTTGTTGCATGTGAAACGCAGGAACGACCGTTAACGATCAAAAATACTCAACATAGTGTTGATCGTTGACACGTCGTTCTAAACCCAATTATCGTTGCTGTTGCAGGACGCAGGTTGTTCGTCAATTCTGTGGCAGAACACATCGCTATGTGTGACAACGCAGGAATGAGGAACATCAACCATACCTGCGGTAACCCACAATGAGAAAGGAAGGAGGTGGGTGGGATGTTCGGCCCGCTCATCTCCGCCCCTCCGCTGTTAGTGGGCGGCCGCTTAGTGACGTGGCTGTGACGCCGAACGAACCGCCCCCATAGAAAGGAGGCGGGTCGCCGGCCACAGCGACGTCGCTAGGCAGCTAAGTATGTGTGACGGGTCCTAGCGATGTTATGCGCCACGGGCAGCGATTTGCCCATCATGCACAACCAATGGGGGCAGGTGCTATCGCTCGCGACATCGCTAGCGATGTCGCAGCGTGTAAAGCCCGCTTAAGGGTTTACATCTGAGGAGTCAAAAAATGGTATTCAGATGTTCCATAGATGTAGCCATTCTGTTATAACTGGATGGACAAAACAACGGACATGTAAAACCAGAAATCCTCAGGTTTTGAAACAGGCTAGTACTTGCCTTAAACCTGACCCTGATGTGTCCCTGCTCTGACAGCGGAGGTTGGCATCCTATTATCACGTAGATGCCCCCACTTGTCGACAGGTTACCCTGAGTGTACTTAATTGCATCCTAAGCTTTAAACCAAGCGTAACACAAAACTACAATAAACATACAATGAAGGCAGAAGATGAGACATAGAGCTAGGAACGTGCAAAGACAGTCGTACAGGAATAATGGAATACAAGAAACCCAAAAGAATAACAATATGTTAAAACCCTCCCAAACCCAAATGAAACAAAATAGGAGATAACTGCGAAGATATTCACACAAAGTGCAGGGAATGGGAATAGCAATGTTGGAGTAAGAAAACCTTAACCGAGCTGTAATTCCAGACAGCCATCCATCCAGAAATAAAGCCAGCACTGAGGCGAGTAGTAAGTATAAATAGCCCCTTCCAAAATGTTGTTGGGCGAACCAAACGAGGAAGTGCACACAACTGAATAGAAGTAAAATAGGAATGCACTGCAAAAGAAAGACAAGAGTTTGACCAACACAAACAGGTTGTGGTGCTGTCAAGAGAGAAACTGATCAACAACCAGAGATCCCCGGTTCGAACCATGGAGTGGGGTCGTGAGAGATTCACTGGAATGAGGCAAATAGAGTACAAGATATGAAACTTTGAGCAACATTTTACAATCTCTTCAATGATTTCAATCTTTTTTGCAAGACACACTAATGCACTCCAGATTAAACAAAGTTTAAATTTACCCATGATGTGGATTCAAAATCTGTATGTCAATTTGTGCTGTGGATGCTGCTGCAAAATGCATCCTTTACAATGCAAAAAGTCAATGTGCCGGCTAACCAAGCCAATTTTGCAATGATATCTGCTGGGATCTCACAGCACAAATGTCTAACGTGCACATACCCTTATTAAAAAAAAAAGTAAAAACTACTTTGATTTTCAGCTTAATTTCTACACTTTAACACTAGAAGTCCCAGAAATTTCGAGCTCCCTCTGAAGTCCCGAAAGAGGGTCAAATGACCCTTAGACTACCTTTTTTATTTAGAACCAGAACAAAATGTTAATTTGAAAGTTTTTATCTTGCAGATGAGGAGACTCCTCCTCTACTAAAAAAGAGAGCTCGGTTGGCGCGTGAGCCGACAGAGACCGCAAATCCTTCAGGTCATTCGACCCGTCTCTGGGTTCCAAAGGTAGAAATATTAAATGACCCCTCTCTGGGACTTCTAGTGTTAAATCTTTTATTCTATACAAAAAAAGTATGGTGAAGTCGTGAAACAACTGCAAAATTTATAGATAACTGCAGACAGAAATGCTCCATGTCTTGGCATGTAGAGACTGAGTGTCTCACTATACCTGGAAGAACAGTTACAGTCCCTTTTAAAAAAAATAATAGTAATCTAGATAAACATGACGCACGTCTATGGAATGTTCACTAGTAAATATACTGCCACAAAAGACAGTCTAGTAAAAATACCGAATGTGAGGATTACTACAGCTGGGTGTTACCATTACCGGAAAGATTACCACATTCACAATAATGTTTCCACTGATCACTAGACATCCTAACTTCAGAAGACAAGCAGAACAACTTGTTCTCTGGGCTTTACCTTTAAATATGCAAATTATTCTAAATATATAGCAAGTACGGATAAATTGGGTAAAAAGATGGTCCATGTAAATTAGGCCAAAATGATGATTGATATTGGTCGTGCTCTTTAGATTCTCAGCATCAATCAAGAATAAGTGATTTGAGAGCAGATTGGGTTAGACCAGCCATAAGGGATTGTTCAGGTGAGTATATAAATCAGACGTGTGCTATCTGATTTTTTTTATCTGGGATTGCCAGTGAGCCTCATTACCTGGGCACCTGGTGTGGCACCGCCAATCTCACACTGGGTGCCCACAGCTCTAGCAGGGAAAAAAAAAAGGGTTTCTAGGATGCAGCTTCCTCATTTCTTGCAATTTAATCCTCGATTAAATGTGGCTCTATAAAAGTAATTGAAAGTCTCCATTCCTATTCATTTCTGGTCTTCCCTGCAACATTTCCTTACATGTGGGTTACTAATTTGCCATATCACAAGCCAGGATGATTATAAACTGATCATTGACAGAGGTATAGGCATATAACATTGACCATGCTTCTATAGAAGAGTCGTGACACCCTCTTCAAAAGTTCAAATAGTTTTTTATTGATGAGTTTCAGGTTCTGACCGAACCCTGATTCTTAAACTACAGGATGATTGTAGCGCTTATTATAGGAGAAACCGACAAATGATTAGCAGGAACATCCACTTTTTCTTTTCTAAAAGAGGTTTTGCAGCATCTCTGTCATTTTTTTAGCCACCTAATACATTAAAGGGAACCTGTCAGGTTCAATATGCAACCAGAACCACGAGCAGTTCTGGGTGTATATTGCTAATCCCTGCCTATCCATCCCTGTATATAGTAGCATGGATAAAGAGATCTTTAGAAAAAGTATTTCTAAAGATCTTTTACCGTATGCTAATGAGCGAGGTTACTAGTCCCCTGGGCGTTAGTTCCACTGGCTAGTTGGCTCCATTAGCATGTTAGCACGGCCCTTTGGGCGTGCTAACATGCTAATGAATGTGCAGCATCACAGGATCATCTCACTCATCTCTCTGCCGCCATCACGTCCGATGCTGGATTTCAGCTCAGTGCGCATGACCCCGGATTTTCAGTCATGTGCACTACTTCAGTTTGAAGCCAGGACGCGTACACCCGGCTTCATAGTGTGCATGACTGAAACTCCGGTGTCATGCGCACTCAGCCGAAATCCAGTGTCGGACGCAAGGGCAGTGGAGTAGTGAGATCATCCTCTGGCACTGCACATTCATTAGCATGTTAGCACGCCCACAGGGGGATAGAGCCACCTAGCCAGGGGAACTAATGCCCAGGGGACTAGTCCCCGAGCTCATTAGCATACGATAAAAGATCTTTAGAAATACTTTTTCTAAAGATCTCTTTATTTATGCTAGTGTATACAGGGACAGTTAGGCAGGGATTATCAATATACACCCAGAACTGCTCGTGGTTCTGGGTGCATATTGGACCTGACAGGTTCCCTTTAATATTGCCATGGAACCTCAAGGTGACTTATGACAGTCTCATTTTTTAATATAGAGTATATTATTCCATAGGAACACAGACACAAATTGAAGCTATTGATCCAAATGTGGTGTTTCCAGAAATGTGACTATGTAGAACGTTTGGCTGCTATATAGAGAAAACGTGTTCTATCATAGGGTTTTCTGTTAAGCAGTAAATCATTGCTGATGCAGAATTTACAGCACATTTAGTCTATATAGGATAATGGAATTCTGCTCCTAATCAAAAAATCATGCTGCCGACATGTTTCCCACCATAAATATGCCATCTGGCAACCACATTCAATATAATTTATCACTTAAAGTGGACTTGTCACCATGATTTCATAAATAGCATTTTTCTGAAATATTCCATAGCTTCTTAATGTCAGAGAAAATTTGTCAATGCTATAACCTCCTCTGTAAATCATCCAAGCGGATTGCAAAGTGATTGGTCAAATAAAATGGTTGTCTGTGATGATAACATATTACTTCATGTTACCTATTTCAGCGCTATTAATTCCACAACACTTTTGAAGACATCATTTCTGTCCCCATAGGAGCTCACAATCTAAATTCAATTTCAGTATGTTTTTGGAGTGTGGGAGGAAACCGAAGAAAAAGGAGGAAACTGACACATACATTGGGAGAACATACAAGCTAGAAAAAATAAACGAAACCTTTGAGTCAGTTCACTAAAGGATAGGTCCACTGCAGTCCATCAAGGATAGAATAAAAGTTGAGGAATCCAATAGCCAGATCTTTCAGAAAAATCCATATTTGAAGAAAAACATAAATTCATCGAACAATCTCAAAAGGCGCAGACAAATGAAATGATTTAAAATCAGAAACAGACATATTTCGGAAGCATGTCCTTAATCATTGTAACAAGCAATGATTAAGGACTAGTCTATGAAACATATCTGTTTCTGATTTTTAAAATTATTTCATATGTATGGTGAAGGGGTCTGCACGTTTTGAGATTTTTGGATGAATTTATGTTTTTCTACAAATAAAATGTAGATTTTTATGGAAAATACGGCTTCTGGATTCCTCAACCTTTCTAACAGACAAACTACTTGAAGATGTTGTCCTTGGTGGGATTTGCTTGGTATCACTTTTCATATAGTTCTTTACCAATCATTTACCAGTTAGCTTATGTGTTCCACTAAGGCTACTTTCACACATCCGGCTGTAGCAGTGCGGCACAATCCGGCGCTCTGCTGAAAAAACGAAACCGGTTTTTTTTGCCGCCGGTTTTGTTTTTTCCAGCATTGACTTGCATTGGCGCCGCATTGTGCCGCATGGGCTTGCGTTCCGTCCGGTTTTTGCCGCATGCGGCAGATTTAGCCGATGCGGCGGCCGGATGGAACGTTCCCTGGCACGTTTTTTGCTCTGGCAAAAAAAAAAACCGCATTGCGCCGCATCCACCCGCTGCGGCGCATTTTTCAATGCATGCCTATGGACGCCGAATGCGGCGCGATGCAGCAAAAACCGCATCCGGACGCTGCATGCGGTTTCTTCCACTGCGCATGCTTAGTAGCGTGCCGCAACCGGAAAAAAACGGACGGGCCGCATGTAAAAAGGATGCGGTGTTTTCGCCGCATCCGTTTCATAGGTTCACAGCCGGATTGAGCCGCAGTGCTCAAACCGGATGTGTGAAAGTAGCCTAATATGGTTATCAACCTCAACTATACATATAACTGTCTGGTCCCAGGCCACACTGTTACTCTGTAGTACCAACATAATGGGGCATTTTCCTGGACTTGCATTATACAATTGTGAATCATGCTTAATTCTCCCACTCCAACCAGCGGCTTCTGACCTACGTCTATACATTATGATTACACATTCAGTATCTAAACATAACACAGCTTTCTTCTGTTTTCTTAGGTTTAGCTGCTAGTACTTTGTAACCAGACATCTAATGCAAAGAATGATAAGTCATCAGCCAGCTTTCTTAAAATAAAGAAACAAATACATTCATTAGGCTGTAGCTGAAATTCCACCTATGGGACAGTGCTTTTCCTCCAAATGCTTTCAAATTCAAAACAGAGACAAATGTATCATACTCCATCAGAAGCCATATAGCAGAACTTTTTCCCCTTTACAAAAACTGCTTATGGGCTTGCTCACATGAGCATATAGTTCGGGCAAGTGCTATCCGATGTTTTATTGGATAGCCCTCGGACCAATGCAATACTATGGGGCATTATCGACAACCGATATATGCAGACACAAACAATTGAGAAGATGGAGAAATTAAGTTCTCCATCTTCTCTGCACCTGTGAAATGATTCCCTCATTCAAGAGAATGGGATCACAGTACAATGACACGGAGCACGCTCGCAGCAAAAGTTTGAGCCGTGTCATTACCATATTCCATCCGATCTTCTTGCATGAGCAAACATACACTTGTGTGACTCTAACCTTTAAGGGAGAGTATCTGCACAATGGTCAAAAATTGATAATTGTGCTATAGTGCCTTCCTCCGATTAGAAAATATATAGTTGATATATTATAGTAAATTTCTTAACTTGGATCTATGGTTCATTCACTATGGGGGGAGTCGATATAAGTAGCAGTTGGTTGACCGGTCATCCAAAGCATCATACAGCCAGCAGCTAATTATTGTTTATGGAGGTCTTTACAGGTAATGGGAAAAGTATGAGATTAAGCACTCCTCTAGAAGGTCCCATCATGTCCCTTATAAGATAGTATACTTTAAAGGTGTTATCCTCTGCAATTTTCTAGACACCCAAAGAAATGGAAGTAGATCGCTAAGCAAGCAGCTACTTCTTTATTCCATGCGGTCGGATTTGAGTCAGATGGGCGTCTCAGTTGTCCGGTGCTGGCGCCTCCTCTTTCGACCATCTTCGTCCTCCTTCTGAACCTGTGTGCATGATGCTTCCTACGTCATACACACTCGCTGGTCCCATGCAGGCACACTACAATATTTTGATCTGCTCTGCTCAGGACACATCAAAGTGCACCTGCGCAGGACCTCAATGCCAGCGAGTGTGGATGATGTAGGACACGTCATGCACCCCAGCTACAAAAGAAGGATGACAAAGATGGCCGAAAGAGGCAGCGCCGGCACCGGACAACGGAGACTCCCATATGACTCAAATTTACTGCAGCGCGACCGTTAGGTGAGTATTATAAAGTGTTTTTTACATTCTACACAGTGGCCTGGGATCTTATATACAGCATGTTAGAAGCTTATAGGCCGAAAAACTGGTGACAGATTCCCTTTAAAGTAAGTGGTCTTAAAGGGGATTTTCAACCCAGAAAAAAAATTTAGGCATGGATCCAAGAGAAGCCATTATAGAAGTTTAGCTTGGCTCCATAACCTGTGTCTACTCCTATTGGAAGTCACAGGACCTCTGAAGTCTAGGAATGATTGTAGCAGTCGGATAGCTAGAGAAGCATGTCATTGGATGGGTCTCTGAGCATGTGCTGTTCTAATCACCTGACCGCTGCAGCTAATCACAGTCTTCAGTGATCCTGTGGCTTTAAAAAGGAACAGACATCGCTTCCTGCTTTGATAAAGACCTCTGGAGCACCTTGTGCAGGATAAGCATGGAACTGATTTTTTTTAATCACAAATATCAGCAACATATCTGCCACTTGAAAATTTATAGGAATAATATAAAAAAAAATAGCAAAAAAAAATCAAACCTAACAAATAAAAGCACAATCACTGGTATAAAATTGAAAAAAATGTAAAAAATAAAAACAGTGCAATTACATCACTGCTTGGTGGAATGTTCTTCACACTACAATTACGGGGAGGAGTCTGACGAAGAGCCATTACTGAATAGAAGGCAGCTTCAAAAACCGATTGCTAAAAAATCCAGCCATTCTTCACATTTTGGCTTGTGTATCTGCCTTTTTTTGTGAAGAAGTCTCTGTGGGACACAATACAAAGATGTACAATATAGAAATGTGGTTATTTTCCTACCTACAAGACAAAAGAATAAAAGAAAAATTATTTTCCTTGCTATAATTTGGGTTTGCATGAGAAATGTTTTCCTTTTCTTTTGTGTGAAACTTAAAATGGCCCATGATTCACAGAGTCTGTATAGGCAGGTCACATTGTGACGGTCAGAGCTTATGTGCACACAAAATCCTGAATAGATGTTGTCAGGCTGGACTCTTGGGGGGGTTTTGTTTGGGGTATAAAAAAGCAACAAAGGAAATACAAAAAGAGAGACTTTCAAGCACATTAGCTACAGTGAAGAAGCCTTCCTCCCTGCCCCCTTTCCCAAGGGCTTTGAAAAGCACATTAAGATGTTCCCTACGAGGAAATGTTTTAGTGCCAAGGCAAAACTGAAAAGGGACTGAGAGCCTCTAGCGCTGAAAGGCTCGCCATACTAGGCAGGTTCACCAACAGCGGAGCCTTCCACACTGAGAGGGACAGGAAGAAGCAGTGTTCTGCTCCGCACTCAGGTCATCCATTCGGGTTTCCATATGCACAAAAACAAAGCTGTCATTATTTAACCACTCACAGGGAGATGCTTTCTTAACCAAAACACCAGGATTCATCTATTATATCTCTCTGCTGCTCCTCATTGACTCCAAGTCTATTATTCCTTTTTAATTGAAATTTATTTTCCAATATACTCTCATATTAATCTATTTAGCGATCACTTTACATTTACAGGTTTGTCCATTACTTGGACAATTCCTTATTAAATATTATATTCCCCAGTGTACGATAAAAATAACAGATACTTCCCTCACTGGTGCCATTCCAATGATGATGATGCTAGGTTTCCCGAGGTTCACATGACATTTTTAGGTCTGCGGTAGTCACACATCCTGACGAAGACGCTTCTTGAAACATATGTTGAGGTTGCCTGCCTTGGTGCTCTACTTATTATGTGAGTAAGGCCTTGTGCGCACTAGGCGTTTTTGCCGCGTTTTTTACCGCGTTTTTGTGCTGAAAACGCAGTGACATTGCTTCCCCAGCAATGTCAATGGGTTTTCATAAGTGCTGTCCGCACACAGCGTTTTTTTTTAGCTGCGTTTTTGTGGTGACCACAAAAACGCAGCATGTCAATTATTTCTGCGTTTTTCACTGCGTTTTTCACCCATTGAATTCAATGAGATGTTAAAAACGCAATGAAAAACGCATATAGCTGCGTTTCTATGACTAAAAACGCAGCTATAAACGCAAGGGGTGGGTACTACAGTGACGTGTACAGGAAGAGGATTCCTTCTGTTGGTAAACACAGAAGCATGAATCCTCCCGGTACCGTCACCGCTGCTTCCACCTCCCGTCCTGTGCATGTCAGCTCCGTGCGGCGCCATGTCTGGGCGGGAGGTGGAGGCAGCGGCGAAAACCAAAGTGAACAGTAGAAAAAAAAAATGTCATATATACTCACCTGTCTGCAGGGTCCCGGTGCCATGCCCGCTCCCAGCTCCTCCCGGTACCACCGCTCTGGCTGTGTGCAGTCTCCCCGGGGCAGGACCTTGCTTGCAGGACCTGGCGGTGGATCACCTGATGCAGTCACCTGACGCATCAGCTGATCGTAGTCTCGCCGGCTTTTTCGCGCCCGGCCGGCTATCAGCTGATCCTGCCGTCAGGGGACTTCATCAGCTGATTACCGGCAGCTCCGGCAGCGATCGTATAGGATCAGACTCCTGTCCAATCGATCGCTCCAGGAGCTGCCGGTAATCAGCACAGCACATAAGTGAGTATTATATTTTTTTTTTTTCTACTGATGCATCAGCTGATTGTATAACCGGCTTTTATACAATCAGCTGATGTGTGATGTGATTCACGTAGTTTAACCTGACATCATCTGATCGCTTTGCCTTCCAGCAAACCGATCAGATGATATTGGATCCTGATTGGACGGCGCGGGACCCTAACCCAGGATTACTGCGGAGGGGGGTTTATTTCAATAAAGATGGAGTCACTAATTGTGTTGTGTTTTATTTCTAATAAAAATATTTTTCTGTGTGTTGTGGTTTTTTTTTATCATTACTAGAAATTCATGGTGGCCATGTCTAATATTGGCGTGACACCATGAATTTCGAGCTTAGGGCCAGCTGATAATATACAGCTAGCCCTAACTCCATTATTACCCGGCTAGCCACCCGGCTTCAGGGCAGCTGGAAGAGTTGGATACAGCGCCAGAAGATGGCGCTTCTATGAAAGCGCCATTTTCTGGGGTGGCTGCGGACTGCAATTCGCAGTGGGGGTGCCCAGAAAGCATGGGCACCCTGCACTGTGGATTCCAATCCCCAGCTGCCTAGTTGTACCCAGCTGGACTCAAAAATTAGGCGAAGTCCACGTCATTTTTTTTTTTTAATTATTTCATGAAATAATTAAAAAAAAGGGCTTCTCTATATTTTTGATTCCCAGCCGGGTACAAATAGGCACCTGGGGGTTGGGGGCAGCCCGTACCTGCCTGCTGTACCCGGCTAGCATACAAAAATATGGCGAAGCCCATGTCATTTTTTTTTTTCTTTTTGGGCAAAAAACTGCATACAGTCCTGGATGGAGGATGCTGAGCCTTGTAGTTCTGCAGCTGCTGTCTGCTCTCCTGCATACACTAGTGAATGGAGGATGCTGAGACTTGTAGTTCTGCAGCTGCTGTCTGCTCTCCTGCATATACTAGTGAATGGAGGATGCTGAGACTTGTAGTTCTGCAGCTGCTGTCTGCTCTCCTGCATACACTAGTGAATGGAGGATGCTGAGACTTGTAGTTCTGCAGCTGCTGTCTGCTCTCCTGCATACACTAGTTCTGCAGCTGTCTGCTCTCCTGCATACAATGAACATTTTGAAGAAGGAAATGACATCAGACCTTTTTTTTTTTTTTTTCATCAACAATCTTTAATGGCATTGTGCACTGATTAAAAACGCAGTGAGCAAAAACGCAGCAAAAAACACACCAAATCGCGGCAAAAACGCATGCGTTTTTGCTGCGTTTTTTAGCCGCAGGTGCGTTATTTTAGACAAAAACGCACATAAAAACGCAGCGTGAAAAAAACGCCTAGTGCGCACATACCCTTAATGAACGCTTATGCTTAGTCTGCCGTTTATAACTTTGCACTCCTTTCTGTATGCTCTTTTTATTTTCATACCAATAGCCAGGGCCGGCTCCAGGTTTTTGTGGGCCCTGGGCGAAAGAGTCTCAGTGGGCCCCATCCACACATAGACATGCACAGATACATACACATACAGGCATACGTACACATACTTATTTAAAGAGAAATTCACAAAAACACATAACTAGACAAATCTATACACAGTCATATACACTGACATACATAGATACACATCATACATGCACACACACACACGCACACACACACACACACACACACACACACATTATTTTTAGATATTTATCCTGTATATATATTTCTAATATTGGTAAGCCGGCAACAGACTCATTGACCTCCCGACTTGTCTCACAGACATGGCCGCACATAGAGCACACTAACACTGCTGTATATACATCATAAGAGAGGCTGGGGACATACACATTACTGGGGGGAATACATATTACTGAGGAAAGGGGTATACAGCAATGGGGGGCATACAGCTCTAGAGGAGGGCAGTGACTCTGAGGTGGGGGGACAAACAGCTGTGAGGTGGGGGGGTGACATGCAGCTCTGGGGGTATACAGCTCTGGGGTGGGGGGGACATACAGCTCTGGGGGGTATACAGCATTGGGGTGGGGGGACATACAGCTCTGAGGGGGTATACAGCACCTGGGTGGAGGGAACATACAGCTCTGAGGGGGTATACAGTAACTGGGTGGAGGGGACATACAACTCTGGGGGTATAGTAGTATGCAGCCCCCATATTGTGTTATGAAGCCCCCATTGTCCTCCATATAGTATTATGTAGCCCCCATATGCACTATGCAGCCCCCATATAACATTAAGCAGCCCCCTTATAGCACAATGCAGACCCATATAGCATTAGGCACCATCGTGTAGTATACTGCCCACATATAGCACAATGCAGACCCAGATAGCAATAGGCACCCTCATGAAGTATATGTGGCGCCCCTGACCTGGTCAGGCACCACTGAGTACTGCACCCATGCTGGGGACAGTACAACACAGGTAATCCAGAAGGCTGACCGGGGTGTGGAACACAGGCGCATAGTGATCAGGTCTCACACATGTACCCATGAGAGGACCCCTGGGGATCCCAGGAGGGGGAAAAGCCTTGACCTTCACTGGAATAGTGGAGGGGGCCAAAAGCCTCCATCTCCTCTCAAGGGGTGTGGTAAGAGAGTCTGGTTGCTAGGTGGCGTAGGCAAGAACAGGAGAGGAGGGGCAGTGAGTCAGTTAGAGCAGAACTCCATAGGGCTCAGTGAGGAGCAGACCTGTGGGGCTGTTGCTGTCTAACAGCGCCCGCGCAGTGGCTACTGACGGGGGAGAACGGTCAACTAGGAGTGCTACCCGAAATCCATCTTCAGCTAAAGAAAGGGCACGGAGTGGGAAGTAAGGAGACTGCTAGAGAGTACCAGGCCCAAACGGGCGGCAGATCCCGAAGCGGAGATAGATCCAGCTTTCTTTTGCTAAACCTGCCGGTGTGGGGCTCTCAAAGCCCACGCCACAACACCACAAAAGCCGCAGCCACGTAGCCACAGTTAGGGCCCATAGCTCACAGGAGGCAAGAAGCTGGAGTGATCTGGCCCAGGCAACAAGCACACGGCAAACGAAGGGGAGTGAGGCTTCAGCAACTTCCCTGGGTGACCCCCATAGGGACTCAAAGTCGGGGTCACCCCAAACCAAAAAGGGCTAAGGAAGGCGAGTTAGTAGTCACCCTCACAAGTCAGCCTGAAGGACACCTGGTTCCCGCCTGGTTCATCCCAGCTACGCCCGGGTTACTCACCCTGCCACCTGAAGTGAGTAAAAACCCTGAAAGACATTCTGCCTGTGTGGAGTTATTCTGCGCCTTGTGGTACTACGCACCTACATCGGGCCCTGGGGCTTGCCTCACTCTCAGGAGGCTATTCCAACTAACTGCACATACCATCAGCCCCAGGCGACCCTCAACCTGCAGTGGCGGTCCCTACTGGCCGCAATACTGAGAGTGGCGTCACGACAAGAAGAAGATCTCCTACCTGTGACCAGATCCAGCTACGTGGAGTCCCTGAAGGTAATGCACCGACACTACATCACTGGTGGGGCTTCACATATACAGCCCACATATAGCACAATACAGGCCCAGATAGCATTAGGCAACCTCATGTAGTATACAGCCCCTATATACCACAGTGCAGAGCCAGATAGCATTAGGCACCCTCATGTAGTATGTAGCCCCTATATACCACAGTGCAGAGCCAGATAGCAATAAACACCCTCATGTAGTGCAGAGCCCCTATATAGTATACTGCAGAGTCAGATAGCATTAGGCACCCTCATGTAGTATGCAGCCCCTATATACCACAGTGCAGAGCCAGATAGCAGTAGGTACCCTCATGTAGTATACAGCTTGTATATATCACAGCCTGTATATAGCACAGTGCAGAGCCAGATAGCAGTAGGCACCCTCATGTAGTATACAGCTTGTATATAGCAGTTTGTATATAGCACAGTGCAGAGCCAGATAGTAGTAGGCACCCTCATGTAGTATACAGCTTGTATATAGCACAGCCTGTATATAGCACAGTGCAGAGGCAGATTGCAATAGGCACCCTCATGTAGCATACAGCTTGTATATAGCACAGCCTGTATATGCAGTGCAGAGTCAGATAGCAGTAGGTACCCTCATGTAGTATACAGCTTGTATATATCACAGCCTGTATATAGCACAGTGCAGAGCCAGATAGCAGTAGGCACCCTCATGTAGTATACAGCTTCTATATAGCACAGCCTGTATATAGCACAGTGCAGAGCCAGATAGTAGTAGGCACCCTCATGTAGTATACAGCTTTTATATAGCACAGCCTGTATATAGCACAGTGCAGAGCCAGATAGCAATAGGCACCCTCATGTAGCATACAGCTTGTATATAGCACAGCCTGTATATAGCACACTGCAGGGCCAGATAGCAGTAAGCACCCTCATGTAGTATACAGCTTGTATATAGCACAACCTGTATATAGCACAGTGCAGAGCCAGATAGCAGTAGGTACCCTCATGTAGCATACAGCTTGTATATAGGCTATATACAAGCTGTATGCTACATGAGGCTGCCTATTGCTATCTGGCTCTGCACTGTGCTATATACAGGCTGTGCTATATAATATAGCACAGCCTGTATACAGCACAGTGCAGAGCCAGAGAGCAGTAGGCACCCTGATGTAGTATACAGTGATTAATACTCACTTCTCCTCATTCCCCCGCTGATCCGGTCTCCTCGGCGCGTCCATTGCTGTCGCTCGCTCTGACCTCTTAGTAGGCGCGCAGTGATGACGTCACTGCGCTCTGCTGCAAAGCGGTCAGAACGCCGACAGTTACAGCGGGGAGAATGATAAGAGAGGGAGCACGCCGCTCACTCTCTCATCATTGCTCTCAATTGTATCGGCACCTGCGATGCCGATACAATTGAAAGCGCGATCCTTGGCCGCCGGGGGAGGGGGGCGGTGACAGCACGACCTTCGGGCCCCCCTGAGTAGCAGTGCGCCACTCCTGCCACCACGAGTGGGCCCCCCGGCAGCTCAGGGCCCCAGCATTTGCCTGGGTTTGCCGGGTGCTGCCGCCGGCCCTGCCGATAGCAATCATCACTTTACTACATAGGACCTTCTGCACTATGCACATGTGACGCCCCCTTACTTTGACTAGATACCATATAGCCCATGGACTTTTTTCCATTTTTTTCATCTAGCTAATATAAGCCTTTGGCTATGGCGGGTACTTTTGCACATTGGAATGTATATTCCGCATTCGTCACTTTATTGATAGAGGCCCCTGTAGCACTTTGCACTTTATTCTAAGGCCCCTCTCTTGCTGATATAATTATTTAACATTCTTCATTCACTACTATGTGTATTTATGATTTTTTGTAATGTATTGTGAGTACTCAACTAATGATATACTTATCACCAAGTACTGGCTTATTTATGCAGTGTATTGTATTGTGGATTATTTTGTTTTCATTTCTTGTCTTTTTTATGTTTAATCTTTCTTTATTAAAGTAAACAAGAGAATTTACAGGAAGAAAAAAAAAGAAGATTCAAATACGTGATTACTTCATGTCAACTTACAGAGAAGAGTATAAGCCACATCCTAACTAACACCTCTTCTCTTACTATCATAAGGCACGCATATGACATGTACCCACCTTTTATAATACAGACAATCTCCTTCCAAATGAGAACTTCACCTCAAACAAAGTGAGGCTACTGCCGAAAACAAAAAGGAAGAGGAAAAAAATTTGAAGATTTAACGAGAACCATGGAGAAAGGAAAGTAGCAAGGGGGAAAGATAAGGAAAAGAAGAGAAGGAAAAGGGGGAGAGAAGAGCAACAGAAAGAGAGGGAGGGAAGGCATGGTAGGGATTACTTCCCCAGTACTCGGGCCGCTACATTGGACTAACGTAACACGCGTCATGTGTTACCAATAAGGTTCTGAAATGGTAGAGAATCAAGAGCCAGGGTCCAGGGGGTCCAGATCCTAAGAAATGTATTCACTGAGTCATTGGTTTCTGCCATTAGGGACCACTTCTTGTCTTTTTTTTAAAAAAAAGTGTGTTTTCAATAAAATCTATTTTAAGCCGAAGACTGTGGTTTTCCTTTCTGCTATTTTAAGGAAAATGGTGTCCGGAGGTGGCGCGTGCACAGATTAGATCTCAGCTTGTCATTGAGCCGATAGCTCAATCTGCGAATGTGCCGACTCCGGGCACCATTTCTTTGAAGCCTGCACCGCTGACAGAGCATCCAGGACACCCACCCCACTGCCTGCAGCATGGTCTTACTCCAGTACCACCCTTGCCTCCTGGGACCCCGCTCCACCACAACTGCCACATTCCCCCCCCCCCCCCCCGTAAGACACAACCAGATTATAAGATGGACCCTCTTTTTCTTTTTCAATTTTGGGTGTGTCTTATAATCTAGTGGGTCTTGTAAAAAAAAAAAAGTACAGTATTTACTAAAACAGATATATTGGGAGGAGATGGCGGGCAGCTATAAGTTTCCTCACTACTGGCATGCCGGATTGGTGGGTCAGCCTCCACAAGGAGAAATGTTTTCTCCTCAGACCCAGTCTTAACTTCTCATACAGCCAGGTCAGATCTCAAACTTTACACTGACGAGGGACAATCACCCCAAAATACTGTGTCTGCAAATTGAGGTTCTTATCTGGCATAAATCCTAAGTCATATGACAAAGCTTGTTTAAAGGGTCCCTTTTAGGATTGCTACTTTTAATAGGTGGCACTAGAGTTCGTCAACTTCCTCCCTAAAGAAACAATATAAATAGGACTTGCTGACCGCACAGGAGTCAACACAGTTTCACTTAAATTGAAATTCTAAAAATTGATGGTGACTTAACAGCTGAGAAATAGATTTACAGAGGACCTGTCTATTCCCATTAAATGACTTGTGCAACACAGGACAGCCTCTTTTGAATAGCTCAGTACTGCAACACTTAATAATAATATACTTTCCTGTCGGACTGGCACCCCTGTCTTTTTAGGTGGTGACTTGATATTGTTATGAAATACAATATTTATAAAACCATTTTTTTAGGAACCACATCACGTTTGAAATGACTTTAAAGAGAAGGCTACAGCTCTCGGAAAATGGCAAAAAAAAAAGCACCATTTTTTTTTTACTTACAAATTTTTGAATATTTTTAACTACTTAAATAAAAATAAAACTATACATGTTTGGCATCTACAAACTTGTAATATAGTGAAAAAATAAAAATAGAAAAAATTGTGGAACTGCACTTTTTTTGCAATATCACAGCACTTGGAATTTTTTCCTGTTTCCCAGTGGCAGAATTAATTATGTCATTCAAAAGTACAACTTGACTCACAAAAAAACAAGTCCACATATGGCTATATGGAAGGAAAAATAAAAAACTAATGGCTCTTTGAATAAAGGGAGAACAAAAACGAAAGATAAAAAAATCACCAGATGGTGATTTTCCTTTAACAGTCCCTATAAGGGACATTAACTTTTATTACGGTAGTCTGTTCACTGGTTTAATACATCTGCATTGCAATACATTACATTACCCCACAGCATGGTCTATCAGGCTTGCTGTAGCTGGATGACACAGAGATTGTGATCACGATCTCAGGTTACCATGGCAATGATTGGATCACCGTGATAATGTCATTGGGTCCTGACTGGGTGGAAGAAGTCCCTCTCCTAGCCTCCTAAATGCTTTGATCGCCATGATCGTGGCATTTAGCGGATTAAACAGCTACAGGCATCCCTGGCTGTGACAGCCGGAGCTTGGCTATCACTTAAACCGAGCTCCGGCTGCCACAGCCAGGGAGCTCAGCGCAAAAGATAACCGATATTTACGTCATTTTGCGGGAGCCCCTTCGCGACCAGAACATTAACTCATAAAATGTTGGGGAGGGTTTAACATTGTTGGTACACCCTGACTTTGTATTTTTTTGATAGTCTGTGGTCATTTGGGCATTTCCTTCTAAGATTGGATGTACATCCCAAATTGTATTCTCCCAGACTATATGGACAAATATAATTTCCAAGAGGACTAAACAAGGAATTGTATAATGCAAAGATTTAATGAAAGTTGCCCAGCATAATTATTTCATGGAGAATAGAAGATTTTACTAAAACAGACATTTCACAAGATGGAACCTGTCTCATAGCAAATAAAGTAAAATATCATTCATCAATGTTTCTTTTTGGCTAAGTTGGAAAAAGTCCATACTATAAAGGGAACTTGTCACCAGATTTGGTGACTACAAGCTGTGGCAACTACCAGTGGCCTCTGATATAGAAGGGCAGATCAAAGTATTGTAGTGCGCCTGCGCAAGACCTCAATGCCGGCCAGTGTGGATGACGTAGGACACGTCATGCACCCAGGCTTCAGAAGAAGGAGGACAAAGATGGCCGAAAGAGAAGTCGCTGGTACTGGAGAACGGAGACACCCATCTGACCAGTCTGCACCGCACTGTCCCTTAGGTTAGTATTATAAAGTGATTTTTATGTTCTACACAGCGGCCTGGGCTCTTATATACAGCATGTTAGAATGTTGTATATAAAAGCACACTGGTAGTTGTCGCAGCTTATAGTCACCAAATATGGTGACAGGTTCCCTTTAACCGAGGAAAGTTGGGTGAGAACCTATATGGTCATAATCAAAGGCTTCCCATAGAGGTTTACATTCAGCATTCTTGAAGTCCTGAGTGTCTAATGCATAATTCTATCTGCCATTAGTGATCATTGGAGTAGAAGAACGAGACTCCATGATAAAATAAAGCCTGCAGGCTCCAAATCAGAGCATCAAAAGGCTATTTTGTGCATACAACACCAGCTGATTCTTTACATTAGGGCATATTACAGACGTCTAAGGATGGAAACTTTTATTGGTTTCACAGGACATCAGTTCTATTCATATACTATTTCTGTATGGTAATTAAAAAAAAGCATTTGAGAGCTCGACATTGTAGATTTTCATCCAGCAGGGCATTACAATTGTCACCAATTACTGCATGTAGTACAGTGATCATTACTTATATGATTGCACAGGCAGACTGTGCTGCTACATGCCTCGTTTCACATCCATAAAGAGATAACATTTATAGAGGAGATTTTCCAGCTTATTTGTCCATATTTTACAGGCAGTGTTTGCCCTAATGGATAGTAATTTATATAGAAATGCTTCTAAATAGTTTGAAAAACTGTTACTTATTGAAAAAAAACAAACCCCTAAATCTAATATATATTCTGGGGAAAATACTCATTAAAATGTCTAATATGGAAATTAAAGATCAAGTGAGAAAAAGGAGAATGCACAGAAGTAGTCTGCAAAAGTAACAGAGCATACAGTGCCTACAAGTAGTATTCAACCCCCTGCAGATTTAGCAGGTTTACACATTCGGAATTAACTTGGCATTGTGACATTTGGACTGTAGATCAGCCTGGAAGTGTGAAATGCACTGCAACAAAAAAGAATGTTATTTCTTTTTTTTTTTTTAAATTGTGAAAAGTTTA
Source organism: Anomaloglossus baeobatrachus (assembly GCF_048569485.1). Taxonomy (NCBI): domain Eukaryota; kingdom Metazoa; phylum Chordata; class Amphibia; order Anura; family Aromobatidae; genus Anomaloglossus; species Anomaloglossus baeobatrachus. The sequence goes on along the minus strand of NC_134363.1, from coordinate 160,728,398 downwards.
TTCAGAGGGTCATTTATTATTCAACCCCTCAAACCACCAGAATTCTGTTTGGTTCCCTTAAAGTATTAAGAAGTATTTCAGGCACAAAGAACAATGAGCTTCACATGTTTGGATTAATTATCTCTTTTTCCAGCCTTTTCTGACTAATTAAGACCCTCCCCAAACTTGTGAACAGCACTCATACTTGGTCAACATGGGAAAGACAAAGGAGCATTCCAAGGCCATCAGAGACAAGATCGTGGAGGGTCACAAGGCTGGCAAGGGGTACAAAACCCTTTCCAAGGAGTTGGGCCTACCTGTCTCCACTGTTGGGAGCATTATCCGGAAGTGGAAAGCTTATGGAACTACTGTTAGCCTTCCACGGCCTGGACAGCCTTTGAAAGTTTCCACCCGTGCTGAGGCCAGGCTTGTCCGAAGAGTCAAGGCTAACCCAAGGACAACAAGGAAGGAGCTCCGGGAAGTTCTCATGGCAGTGGGGACATTGGTTTCAGTCAATACCATAAGTAACATACTCCACCGCAATGGTCTCCATTCCAGACGAGCCCGTAAGGTACCTTTACTTTCAAAGCGTCATGTCAAGGCTCGTCTACAGTTTGCTCATGATCACTTGGAGGACTCTGAGACAGACTGGTTCAAGGTTCTCTAGTCTGATAAGACCAAGATCGAGATCTTTGGTGCCAACCACACACGTGACGTTTGGAGACTGGATGGCACTGCATACGACCCCAAGAATACCATCCCTACAGTCAAGCATGGTGGTGGCAGCATCATGCTGTGGGGCTGTTTCTCAGCCAAGGGGCCTGGCCATCTGGTCCGCATCCATGGGAAGATGGATAGCACAGCCTACCTGGAGATTTTGGCCAAGAACCTCCGCTCCTCCATCAAGGATCTTAAGATGGGTCGTCATTTCATCTTCCAACAAGACAACGACCCAAAGCACACAGCCAAGAAAACCAAGGCCTGGTTCAAGAGGGAAAAAATCAAGGTGTTGCAGTGGCCTAGTCAGTCTCCTGACCTTAACCCAATTGAAAACTTGTGGAAGGAGCTCAAGATTAAAGTCCACATGAGACACCCAAAGAACCTAGATAACTTGGAGAAGATCTGCATGGAGGAGTGGGCCAAGATAACTCCAGAGACCTGTGCCGGCCTGATCAGGTCTTATAAAAGACGATTATTAGCTGTAATTGCAAACAAGGGTTATTCCACAAAATATTAAACCTAGGGGTTGAATAATAATTGACCCACACTTTTATGTTGAAAATTTATTAAAATTTAACTGAGCAACATAACTTGTTGGTTTGTAAGATTTATGCATCTGTTAATAAATCCTGCTCTTGTTTGAAGTTTGCAGGCTCTAACTTATTTGCATCTTATCAAACCTGCTAAATCTGCAGGGGGTTGAATACTACTTGTAGACACTGTAAATATCTAGCTTCATAGTCAAAAAGAAAACTGGACTGTCGATAATAATAATTTTATTCATTTATATAGCGCTATTAATTCCACAGCGCTTTACATACATTGGCAACACTGTCCCCATTGGGGCTCACAATCTAGAGTCCCTATCTGTATGTCTTTGGAGTGTGGGAGGAGTACCCGGAGGAAACCCACGCAAACACGGGGAGAACATACAAACTCCTTGCAGATGGTGTCCTTGGTAGGATTTGAACCCAGGACCCCAGCGCTGCAAGGCTGTAGTACTAACCACTGAGCCACCGTGCCGCCCTCGATCAAAAGTTAAAACTAATGCGTAAGCCCCCGTAGAGCACAGAGCCCCCTTAGAGCATGGAACTTCATGGGATTGCAGTTTCAAACCACCTCCTTTTTTTCTCCTCTCTTTTCTCCTTTTAATCCCTTTAAGGTTTTAGGGTTTGTAGTTGGTACATTCATTTCCTGCACTCCATTCTTGTTTTCTCTCCTTTCCTTCTCTCCCCCTTATTTTAACTTTGAGGTTAGTGTTATTAACTTATTTTAGTTTGCTTTTCTAGCCCTTCAGGTGACCAGGCAGAAGTTGGAAACAGGATCCTAATTGGTGTCCAGCTGTTGTCGAGAAGGAGAGGTGTCTTATAAGCCCAGTGTTCCTATCAGGGAAGTCAGAGCAGCCGGTGAGGCTGAAGAAGCAGCTCCCGGCCCACCTTCCCCTATTTTGTGCCTTTGTCAATATATTTATTAGTTTGGTATGCTGGGAGGACATTGGCTGGATTTTTTGTGCTTATCAAATTAATGTGTATTTATATATTTATTGATTTTAATATATTTAATGTTTTAAACTAACAATAAATAAAAACTGTGGCCTTTATTCGCAAATTATTTGTGTTGTGTAGTTAATTAAATTTAGTTGTGGTGGGGGTGTGGTGCCTGCAATCCCACTATATTTTTCAATAACATCAAGTTGCAAAACATAAGCCATGTAGGTTGTAATATGTTTGATTAGGCTTGCATAGCAGAAGCAGACAATACGACAGATATACGGTATGTCGTAAAGAACAGTAATACGGTGGTCATAGTTTGCGGTCAGTATTCTTACAATCAGTACAGAAATTACCGAGGGTGGGGGGGAATCAGAAGATATTCTTTTCAGAATTAGAGGATGAATCCCCTCAAACAGGAGACTTTATAAGGAGTTCATATAACTTATGGACCAAATCTAGGGCAGCCGGCGCTGCTCTGTGCTGGTGTTCGCTGCGGGCTGTGAGGCACTAGCCATTTGGAAGATGTCAGTGGTGCGGGCTTCAAAGACATGGTGGCTGGAGTCGGCGCGTTTGCCGAGAGCTCTATCTGTGCACGCGTTGACTCTCGGCGCAATTATTTGATGCCCTCACCGCTGACATCTTCAGAATGGCCCGTGCCCCACCGCCTGTCACCCAGAGCAGCGCCGCACACCACATAAAGCAGCGCTGTGCACCGCACAGAGCAGCGCCGCGCGCCGCACAGAGCAGCGCCCACAGCACAGCGCACATCATTGTCCTGCCTCCTGTATCCCCCCTCTCCACCACCCCCAGTAAGCTACATTCGGATTTTAAGATGCACCCCGCATTTTCCTTTCAATTGTTTGGGAGGAAAAGCACGTCTTATAATCCCAAAGAAGCAGTAAGTCATTAGATTGTTAGCTCTGCTGGTCCCATGGATTGATGTGACAGCATAATGTCCAAACGAAAATACTAGTATGGTATAAATAACATTAATAAACAAAGAGCAGAATTACAAAACTACAGTGCCTACAAGTAGTATTCAACCCCCTGCAGATTTAGCAGGTTTGATAAGATGCAAATAAGTTAGAGCCTGCAAACTTCAAACAAGAGCAGGATTTATTAACAGATGCATAAATCTTACAAACCAACAAGTTATGATGCTCAGTTAAATTTTAATAAATTTTCAACATAAAAGTGTGGGTCAATTATTATTCAACCCCTAGGTTTAATATTTTGTGGAATAACCCTTGTTTGCAATTACAGCTAATAATCGTCTTTTATAAGACCTGATCAGGCCGGCACAGGTCTCTGGAGTTATCTTGGCCAACTCCTCCATGCAGATCTTCTCCAAGTTATCTAGGTTCTTTGGGTGTCTCATGTGGACTTTAATCTTGAGCTGCTTCCACAAGTTTTCAATTGGGTTAAGGTCAGGGGACTGACTAGGCCACTGCAACACCTTGATTTTTTCCCTCTTGAACCAGGCCTTGGTTTTCTTGGCTGTGTGCTTTGGGTCGTTGTCTTGTTGGAAGATGAAATGACGACCCATCTTAAGATCCTTGATGGAGGAGCGGAGGTTCTTGGCCAAAATCTCCAGGTAGGCCGTGCTATCCATCTTCCCATGGATGCGGACCAGATGGCCAGGCCCCTTGGCTGAGAAACAGCCCCACAGCATGATGCTGCCACCACCATGCTTGACTGTAGGGATGGTATTCTTGGGGTCGTATGCAGTGCCATCCAGTCTCCAAACGTCACGTGTGTGGTTGGCACCAAAGATCTTGATCTTGGTCTCATCAGACCAGAGAACCTTGAACCAGTATGTCTCAGAGTCCTCCAAGTGATCATGAGCAAACTGTAGACGAGCCTTGACATGACGCTTTGAAAGTAAAGGTACCTTACGGGCTCGTCTGGAACGGAGACCATTGCGGTGGAGTACGTTACTTATGGTATTGACTGAAACCAATGTCCCCACTGCCATGAGATCTTCCCGGAGCTCCTTCCTTGTTGTCCTTGGGTTAGCCTTGACTCTTCGGACAAGCCTGGCCTCGGCACGGGTGGAAACTTTCAAAGGCTGTCCAGGCCGTGGAAGGCTAACAGTAGTTCTATAAGCCTTTCACTTCCGGATAATGCTCCCAACAGTGGAGACAGGTAGGCCCAACTCCTTGGAAAGGGTTTTGTACCCCTTGCCAGCCTTGTGACCCTCCACGATCTTGTCTCTGATGGCCTTGGAATGCCCCTTTGTCTTTCCCATGTTGACCAAGTATGAGTGCTGTAGCAACAAGTGAACAAGTCCTGCACCGCCTGCCCTCAGATTACCTCCAAGTTCAGTGGCTCACGTGCTGATGACTGCCATGTAGCGCTGGTTTGCAGGCGCAGCGTGCTGGTCGGTATTGAGCAGCTAGGAGATCCAACAACAGGAAGATGAAAAATCGACCGCAAACAGCTGCTATGCCAAACAATTTCTTTTTTATTCAAGCGTTCTTTTCATCGGTGCAGATAAAAATGCGGGAGGTGACTAGGATGCGAGTCCCTCCAAAGGACGACGGCCGTTTCGTCTGTAAGCCAGACTTCTACGGGTCCAAGTATGAGTGCTGTTCACAAGTTTGGGGAGGGTCTTAATTAGTCAGAAAAGGCTGGAAAAAGAGATAATTAATCCAAACATGTGAAGCTCATTGTTCTTTGTGCCTGAAATACTTCTTAATACTTTAGGGGAACCAAACATAATTCTGGTGGTTTGAGGGGTTGAATAATAAATGACCCTCTGAATAAACTTTTCACAATTTAAAAAAAAAAAAAAGAAATAACATTCTTTTTTGCTGCAGTGCATTTCACACTTCCAGGCTGATCTACAGTCCAAATGTCACAATGTCAAGTTAATTCCGAATGTGTAAACCTGCTAAATCTGCAGGGGGTTGAATACTACTTGTAGGCACTGTATATATACGTGATTTAGGAATCTGTGCATGCAGTCTGTCAAAGGTATCTCTATGTATTTAGTTCCCACAGTGCTTGGAAAAGCTAAAACTTTTTTTTCTTTAACATAGTAGATGCAATCCTTTTTTTTCTTAGTAAGAGGATTAAAAGTCAAATCACATGAAAAGGGTAAAATTCCTCCATGCAGAGTAAGACACAAATTCATTATTTTCATGAGATGTTTAAAGCCAATTTTTGCCTCCTGTGGTTATTTTGACGATAACATAATAATTTACTTCACATAGTCATTTATTAGTTTTAGTCAGTTCCTATAGTATCATAGCTCACTGACAGGGCAGCATTTGTATGGATTTTTTTAAAATTTGTCATATATAGCAACATTTACTATTACTGCTGCTGTAAATGAGCCATGGATCTGTTTGGTGCCATCAAACTAATGAAACGACCACACAATGTGGCCGATACTCGGCCCATAGTCAAAAGTCATGATCATGAAGATATTGACCCGCCACTTGTTGGCAGAGATTAATGATCAGTATTGTGGCTTTACCTTAGGCACTGGAACTTTACAAATTACCACACCCACTTTCTCAGATTTGCATGTAAACTGGAACGAGGAGAAGTCATTCTACTCTAAGTACAACTGTTATAAATCATCCTCTGCAGACCTCAAAAAGTTACAGGTCTCGATTCAACCAGACCAGCGATATTTACCCTTGTCTTGATGAAAGGGCATGCTGTCGTCAGAGGTGCCTGATTCTTTAAGAGGGGCACACCTACTATTGAGACAGCAGTGGTTGAAAAGTGGCATGCGCCTATGTGCACGGCGCCACAAATTTTACCCTGGTCAAAGACTGGGGTCAGAGTTCTGGTGACGGGTATACCGCAGCTTGTTATACATTGGATGATCTGTGTAGTCAAGTGATTTATGACAATATTTGGCATAATCGCATTGATAAATTGGGGCCATCATATATCATCAATCCAAAGCGATAATTGAACATCATATTCTCACTACTGTCTCTTTCCTCCTTCCCCTATAGATTACAAGCCCTTGCAGATAGGGTTTTCTCTTTTCTACACCAGTCTGACAGTTATTTAGCTGACATTAATTCTACATGTTTTATTCTTATTTTATGGAAATGGTTAGTGCCATTTTATTACGCTTTGCATTATCAGTTCTGTGGACAAGTAACAGCTTGCCGATTGTGGTGAACGGGGCTTTGAAAGGCCCAATGTGAATGGAATAGCCGCACACAGTACTCAGCCACATATAAAACCCTTACTCACTTTAGAATATATTCTGCAATATGGCGGTATGTAAACTACCAAAATAAGAAGAGAATTACTTCTGCATTGCAAAATTCCTCTTTACGCATAGAGATGTACAGGAACTTCCATTGCAGATAAACCAGGTCTCTGTTGGGTGCCACTCTCGGCTTTTGCAAAAATGCAATAGCCTTTATTGAAGGTGGTTCATAAAATGACAAGCTATATGGGTTTAAAGGGGTTGTCCACTACTAGGACAACCCCTTCTGGTTCCACATTTCCAACCAGATAAAATAAAAAAGGATATACTCGCCTCCTGTACTAGCACTGTTCCAGCGGTGCCGTTCCAGTGGTGGCACGGTTCACGTTCCCAGGGGTTCACGTGACAATGTCGGAGCCCTGAGTCCAATCAGTTCTGTCTTCCCGCCTTTGGACCAAACCAGTGAATCAACAATAAGAGCTGTCGTCATTTCCTGTTGATTGCTTGTTTGGTTAGAAGGCGGGGATACAGAAGCCAGCGCTGAATGGACAAAGGGCTCGGATGACATCACAATGTCAAGTGAGCCCCATGATCTCGGACCACCTGCACTGCTGCAATGGCGCCGATATGTGACATGAGTATATGCTTCATTATTTTACCTGGGGGAAGCATTTGGAATCAGAAGATGTTGTCATAAGTAGTGGACAACCCCTGTAAAGTAACAATACCATTATTCAGTCTTTATGGTGACCAGGGGGGTTAGCTGGGGTCTTTTAACTTTTGTGATACAATACCAATCAAATACGATCACACTATTGTAGATTGAAATTTCTTTGTATAGAGCTAGATACAATGTAACAAACAGAAAAATATAGACACCATTCAGGGTGATATAGTCCATTTCTTTCCCATAAAATTAACAGAATGTAAAAAGTAAACATTGCACGTAATGAATGTTGCTATTTAGTTTGTCGAAAAGCTGTGGAAAGAAAGACTGGGATTTATATTAAAAGTTTCTAAGGGAACACATAACTGGCATTCCTTACGGGCACAGATCAGTTAATCCCTCCTGACAGAATCTGTGATCAAGAGGTAGTTGGTATAATGATACCAGCCCCCTGAATAACAAGCTTTATAGGGACAGCCTATGATTTTAGAGGAAGTGATTCATCCAAGCGGTGGGAGTCCAACTGCCTCAAGGTTTAAGTACAATTCCTGGAATCTCGTCCTTTTGATTAAAGGTTGTAGCCAAACATGCTCAATTTAATATTTCATATGGATACCAAAGAAAAAAACATGTGAAGTGCACAGTGTATTAAAAAAATTCTACTAAATACACTCCCCCATATACAGAAACATTCAGCCAGGCACTCCTCTGAGACAGATGCTGCCAGACTCCTTATCTTCCCACTGGACACAAAGATTGCTGGTAGAAATTCAACAGGCGGGATCCTTCTTTTTCCAGACATTATCTCTCAAGGAAGAGTTAAGGCCCAGTCACACACAACGACTTACCAGCGATCCCGAAAACGATGCGTCCTGATAGGGATCGCAGGTAAGTCGCTGGGAGGTCGCAGGTGAGATGTCACACAGTCAGATCTTACCAGCGATGCAGGAACAATACAGGTCGCAGTAGCGACCTGTATAACGATCTCAGCAGTCACTGTGACCCTGTCACACAGCGTCAAACACAGCGATTTGTCCTGCCCAGCAGGACGTCGCCTTTGAAGAAAATGACCTGGACCATTCAGCAACGACTATAGATCTCACAGCAGGGGCCTGATCGCTGGTAAGTGTCACACATAACGAGATCGCTACTGCGTAACCAAAACGGTGACTCAGCTGCGATCTCGCTAGCGATCTCGTTATGTGTGACAGTACCTTTAGTAGGCCCCCATACACATTAGATGGCCAGCCGATGCCGTCAAAATTCACTTTTTTATCTAAACTGTTTGTGGACCAAGAACATGATTGGTAACTACTGGAACCACTACTGGTAAATATGTTAAAACACGAATTCGGCTCTCAATTATTAGTATATCTGTTTCATAGAAGGCAATGTACTAAATAAAATAACTGCTTTTTCAATTCCATTAGGAGGTATTACCATTTTTCCAAAATTTCTAACTGGCTATTCTACTTACTTGGCAGTTATGAGAGCAATAAACTTACCTTCTTTTTGAAAAGACTTCAAGGAGACCTGTGAGCAAAATTTTTGGCATATACTTACTACTCAATATGTGTCAATTCCCTATCAACCAACTTAAAGGGGTTATCCGGCTTATTTTGACTTTTTTTATTATTCCACTATTGGGCTACATTGGAGCAGGTAAGTAGATAGTGAGCACTTACCTGCTCCGCTGTCAGGCCCTCTCCCCCGGCTGAGAGTGGTCATGCGACCTCTCCTGCCGCGATTTTGCTGCTTCCGGTCATTTCATGTCAACATGGGCAGGACTATGTTGACATGCAAATCTGGGAACAGCTTGATGCCGCCCCGCTGCTTAGTGGGCAGGTATAGTGCGATGAGTACCCCCACACACTCCGTAGTCTCCCTCCCCCGCCTCCCGTGCCCAGCTACGTGCGCCCTGAATTCCAGCCGATTCAGTGTCCAGTTCAACAAGGAACAAGAAAGTTGCTTGCTTTTAGATACAGTCAGCGCTGTGTACCCAGCGCTTTATCATGTTTACTGCCCGACACACAGGGAACTGTCTCCCCCTCTCCCCCGTGCACGCTGTCTGTGTCATCATGTGTCATCTGTGTCTGTGCATCAGTCTGTGTCCCGCTCCCTGCCAGCCCCGCTGCTCACCCTGCAGCGTGTCAGTCTCTGCCCGCACTGCAGTCAGTGTCAGCAGCTTCCACACTGCACTGCTGGCAGCCGCGGGGATGATGAGCGCTCCTTTCAGGAGCTTAAATGAGATCATTACCTGCGGTGTCGATCTCCTGATGTCACCGCTGTCACTGCCTTCTATGCCCGCGCTTTCTCACATCACGTCTCGCGGGCTGCCCAAGACTGTCACTAGCGTGACGTCACGGACTCCCGCGATACTGCTGAGGACGCGACGGGCATAGAAGTCAGTGACAGCGCTGACGTCAGTAGTGCAGGAGATCATCACTGCAGGTAATGATCTCAGCTAACCTCCTGAAATCAGCGCTCGTCATGCCCTGCAGTGACCTGGGCTGACCTATTGATATTAGCTGAGGTCACTGCATTGCTCTCCCAGCCAATGGGGAACATTCTGTTCTTCATTGACTGGGACATTGACTATGGTATGGATCGTCGTGGGACCCCCTTATTGGATTACGCCGGACCCGGATTTGATTGTTCTTTTCAATAAAATGGTGAAAGAGGGAATGTTTTGGGGAGTGTTTTTTCAAATAAAACTTTTTTTGTTGTCTATTTTTTTTTATTACTGACTGCGTTGGTGATGTCAGGTATCTGATAGACGCGTGACATCACTAACCCCAGGGCTGGGGAGTGTCCAATAACAGTGGACCTCCCTAGTCTGAGAATACCAGACCACAGCTGTCCGCTTTACCTTGGCTGGTGATCCAATTTGGGGGGGACCCCACGATTTGTGTTTTAAATTATTTATTTAATTTTAAATAACAGCGTGGGGTGCCCTCTGTTTTGGATTACCAGTCAAGGTGAAGCTGCCAGCTGTGGTCTGCAGGCTGCAGCCATCTGCTTTACCCTAGCTAGCAATCAAAAATAGGGGGAACCTCACGTGTTTTGTTTTTTTTAAATTATTTATTTATTTTTTGGCTAAATACAAGCCTAAGCACCCTTTAGTGCCCCATGAATGGCACTAAAGGGTTCAAGATTACAAAATTTAGGGGAGTGGGACATTTTATGTCTTTCTCATCTATTATCTATCCCTCTATCTATCCCTTTATTCAGTCATCCATCCCTCTAGCTATCTGTCTCTCTATCTATATCTTTCCATCTATTTATCTATCTAGCTGCTTCCGTTTTTTTGCAGTACGCAAAAAATAGGAAGGCACGCCGATGACACACAGACCGTATACGGTACGGAACGGATGCCACACAGATGCATCCGTGAAAAAAACATGACCATGACACAAAACACACACACACATACCATACATACATGGCGTATATATCTACTATAGACTCACATTAGATGCTATATATAGTCTTCCTTACACAGTATTCATTTATCTATAAGGGTTGAGGAGCATGTAACATCTCTATGTGTCACCATTGTGGCTGTGAGGTGATTGCGCTGTCACAGATGAGAGAAGCAGGATCTCTGCTCTGTATTTCTAATGCAGAGAGGTCAGGTGCTGGGGCAGAATACTGACAGCCAATGAGTGTGCAGAGGGCGGGCAGGGGGCGGGGCTGGACAGTGAGGCTGGGCGGTGCCAGCTCTGACTGTGAAGTTTGGTAACCAAGAATACAGGAAATTATCATGTTTGCTTGAGCTGAAGGTAAACAAAGAGCTGCAGAGAATAAAGGGACAATTCAAGAGGAACAAAAGTCAGAAAACAAAAAATAACAATGTAGGGGTGATTTATATGACAATACAGCACAGATTAGCTTACATTTTTTTTTTTTTGAGTATATGTCGGATAACTCCTTTAACACTAGAAGTACTGGACTCGTGACACCTACTAGAACTACATAGTGCGAAGTAGTCAAAATGACTACCTCAGTAGTTCTAGTGTTAATGCTTTTAAATTAAAGTCTCCCATACATAAAAATAAAGTTGAAAGAACCAGCTAAGATTACTGAGCAGTCCAAAGCCCTCCACACACATTTACCTGGCAGCTAGTTCAACGAAGTCTCCAAGACACAGGAGCACTCGCTGTGCCGATCGCTCCTTTACGCTGTATGAAAAGCCGATGGCAGACATCACTGTTGGTGGCTTATCTCCTAGAGAACAAAAAGATCGGCAGTCCGAAATAAAAGATATTGGATCCTTATCTCCATGAGAATCATGTGTAGCACCCACGGGGCAGTGGTTGAATACTCATCGCCGGGCCAGTGATGTCAGGTCTGGGATGTCACAGGTGGCCCTTGCCTGGCTTCGTGGCCCTGAGGTGTACACCAAAAGGGGAATGGAGAACGATGAGATGAGGATGGGTGATATTGATGATAGTTGTAGTTGTCTCATGATGCCACCTGCGGTATGCGGCCAGGGATTAGCCGCCACTGTGGTCGCTGTCCTCTGGGGCGGATGGTGTCGCAACTAGGATAGTTCAGATTCCCGCAAGTGAAGCTAGGCCACAGGGAGGATGATGAGGGTGGTAGCGATGGCCGTTGGCTCCGGAGCGTGGAGCGCCGGCGCCGACAATGAAGGGCTGAGTCAGAAGTTGCGGTTCAAGATGTTTACTCACTGTCCAGTTGTCACCCTTAAGGTACCTTCACACATAACGACTTACCTGCGATCCCGAAAACGATGCGACCTGATAGGGATCGCAGGTAAGTCGCTGGGAGATCGCAGGTGAGATGTCACACAGTGAGATCTTACCAGCGATGCAGAACAATACAGATCGCAGTAGCGACCTGTATAACGATCTCAGCAGTCACTGTGACCCTGTCACACAGTGTCAAACACAGCGATGTGTCCTGCCCAGCAGGACATCGCCTTTGAAGAAAATGGCCTGGACCATTCTGCAACGATTAGCGATCTCACAGCAGGGGCCTGATCGCTGGTAAGTGTCACACATAACGAGATCGCTAACGGGATCGCTACTGCGTCACCAAACGGTGACTCAGCTGCGATCTCGCTAGCGATCTCGTTATGTGTGACAGTACCTTTAGAGTGCCGGTCTCTGCCGTGATGAACCCCAGACGATCCCGGATAATTCAGAGGTCACCGCCGGTGCTCCCACTGTGTGTGCTTTCTGGTCGGGGTCCCTCCAATCCCGTGGATGGAATGAGGAATGGGCTGTGGGTGTTTCCTGCACTCTCCGCAGACCCTGGAATCCCCAATAGCTGTAGAGAACCGGAGATGAGCTGCCTGCTCCAAGCCGCGGGTCCTGTGGTGCTCCAAGTGTGAGGTAGAAAAATGCCTGGACCGAGTTCCCGACTGTGCTCCTCACCCCAAGCTGTGCCCGGGGTTACCCGGGATGAGTACTGCAACTTAAGTGAGATGCAGTACCCTGTGGCAACTGAAGCCTCAGGGGCACCACACATGCCTCGTGGTAAAGTCAGGGATTCCATACACAGACTGTTGGGCAAATCCGACGATATTGGCAGATTGGTTGACATTAGTCTAATGTGTGTAGAGGCCTTATACCTTTTCTCTGATGTTGGGGTAGATATGTATGGGGAAATTGGGAGATAGCTGCCAGCAAAACGAGCATTCAGCTATTGGCTTTTATGTGTATGGTTAGTGTAAGACTCAAGGATTCCTAGTAATAACATAGGCGTGCGAGCCAAAGTGGAGCAAAAAGTTCCTCTAAAATATTTCTACATGGCACCTTCTAAAATAGTGCCATCAATGGGCAGACAAGTCTCCACTGTGTGTATAATAATTGTTGTGATAGGTATCCATTATAAAAAGGACATTCAGAAGTTCGAGTCAGTTCAAAGGTGGGTAACTAGACTACTACAAGGAATGGAGGCCTCCCGTATGATGAGAGGTTGAAAAAGTTAGATTTGTTTAACTTAGAAAAAAGACATCTCAGAGGAGATCTCATTTATATGTATAAATACATGTGTGGTCAATATAAAGGACTGGCACATGACTTATTTCTTCCAAAGACAATACTAAGGACCAGGGGGCACTCACTGCGAGTGGAAGAAAAGCGATTCCGGCAGCTAAATAGGAAAGGGTTCTTTACAGTTAGAGCAGTCAGACTGTGGAATGCCCTACCATAAGAGATAGTAATGGCAGACAATCTAACAGCTTCAAAAAAAGGGCTGGATGATTTCCTCAGTACACACAACATTATTGGTTATAAATGACTTAATGACAAAATGTATAATTCATGGAGGAAGGTTGAACTAGATGGACCTAGGTCTTTTTTTCAACCTATGTAACTATGAATGGCTCAACCAATGTGTTTATGGCTGCACAGCCTGTATATGCCTGACTGGTGAGGTGTTGCTGGCAGAAACATGCACTGCAACGTGTTCCATTTTGAGTCCTGATATGAGGATAGCTCTTCAGTGAGCAAAACTATTAACCAAAAAATGTGGCATTACTTTTATATGTAGATGCTAAAGTCTCCACCTCAGATATATGTCCTAACTGCGCAGATACTGTTTAGTAAGCATGCAAAAAGTGGTAAATGACACTTAACATAAAATACCTATGACTCTGTTCTCTTTGAGGATTCATACACTGTGCATGTAGGAATTTAATGAATTGATCATGCAAAACCAACACTGAGCATTTACTTCCTGAATGGAAACCAAACCATACAGTCACAGTAGAAAGTTAAGGCCCCGGGGCTTGGAGGAATTCAGTGCTGAGGCCAACAAGTGTCTCATTATTTGTTCTCTGTCAAAAAGAAAGAAACACTCCACCTCTTATGCCTCCCAGGTACAGAAATACTACACCTGAAGCAGAATAACACGACTTACTTATTGTCAGAGCATACCTGCTGAAGCTATGAAAGGAATGCAGCACTGGCTACAGGCCCAGATCCTGCCCGTTGGTACATGAGGAAGAAAACGAAGGGGGGAGGGGATGATGATTTTGGGGAACAAAAAGGAATATTAAGTAAAAGATAAAACTTATTACGCTTTGAATGCTGGATGCATGAAGCTGCAGCAGTGGTAGACATGTCGCTCCACACATTGTAGTTACATTCCTGAATTCATGTAGCAGGATTATCTTTAGTCCCATGTAAAACTCACAAAGAATTGCAATATCTCAGTGGGATGTACTGAATGACAGACAATTCTGATACTTTTCTAAAGACTCCCCAGTGACAAACTCAATATTCATAATCAAGGCTTTCATCAGGTTATTTTTTAAGCTGCTTTTACATTTTTTGTAACTTTAAATACATATTTTTAAACCCTTTTTCTTTTGCATTTTAGCATTTTTTTTCTAAAAAGCTTCCTAATTTTTTCTTCTATTAACTTTTAACATATTTTCTCTGGATTTTTTTCAAGAGCAATATATAGGAAAAGCACTAGAAAGAAAAAAACAACAACATAGCAAACGCATTATGCATTTTTAAAACGACTAGAAATATTTAAACATTTAAATAGGGCCTGTCACTAGATCAGAAGTAACCACTTTTTAATCTTATTTTATTCCCGTTGCTTTTGAGTATTCATCTTTCTTAAATCCACCCTATGGTCCAGAAATCTGGGCCTTTGTTATTCATAGCTGATCATGGATTCTCTGCAGGCATGTCTAAATTACTGTATTTTGCGGTTTATAAGTTGCACCGGATTATAAGACGCACCCCAAATTTTCAGGAAAAAAGGTTAAAAAAATGGGTCTGTCTTACAATCCAGTGGTGTCATACTGGGAGTGGATGGCAGCAGTGGTGGAGCGGGATCACAGGAGGTAAAGAAAGAGCGATGCTGCGTGGGCTGTGTGGGGCTGTGCTGGGGCTGCAGGTGCTATGCTGGGGCTGCGGGCGCTGTGCTGGGTCTGCGAGGCTGTGCTGGAGCTGCAAGACAAGGTGGCCGGGCTGGGGCCTCCTAAAAATGATGGCAGTGTGGACTTCAAATAATGGCGCCCTAAGTCGGCGCGTGTGCAGATGGAGCTCTCGGCTGAAGATCTCATCTGTGCACGCGCCGCATCAATCTCCCAGCAGCAGGCTTAAGAAATGGCGCCCGGAGGTGGCACGTGTGCAGATGAGATCTTGAACAGACAGATCCATCTGTGCACATGCCAACTCTGGGCGCCATTATTTTGAAATTAGCACCGTCGGCATTTTCAGGATGGCGGCCCCAGCACAGTGCCCTCGGCTTTCCAGCCCCAGCACAGCATAGCTCCAGCACATTGCCTGCAGCTACAGCACAGCGTCCGCATCCCCAGCACAGCATCAGCACAGCAAAGCGGTCTCAGCCCGCAGCCCCAGCACAGTGCAGCTCCAGCACAGCACCCATGGTATTGCTCCTGCAACCCCTTACTACCCAGTAAGCAACATTTGGATTATAAGACGCACCCCTCATTTCCCACCCAAATTTTTGGGAGCAAAGTCCATCTTATAATCCAAAAAATATGGTATTATAACGTGTGCCACGATTCTGTGTTACAGACCATTAAAATTAGCACTATGTAAAAAGACCAATATTTCTGTAGTTTAAAAAAATAAAAGTGAACCTGTTGACATGTCCTCTTTAAATATAATGCAAAATGCTCCCAAAAATGTGCTGTGTGTAGTGCCCTTCATAATGTACTATAGACCTTAAAATATTTTTTCGCTAAATAAAATTGCATAAAATCTAGTGCAGTTGAAAGGGCTGCAAGAACAGCACAAAAAATGGCAAATAAACACTAAAAGGGAAAAAAAAACCTTTTCTAGTTTCAAGAAAAGAAAAAAAGTTTCTCTCCTTTACTAGAATAAACTAAAATGTCTTTGTCAGGTTAATAGGGCAAATCAAGGAGATCATTATAAACCTTTTGTCAGGCTGACGAGAGCTGACCAAGCACCTCGGGAGGTTTATGGTCCCAAATGGCCTGCTGCACAAGCTTACTGAAAGCCATAATTATTGCCCATTTATCGGTACATCTCGCTGCCATGTAGGTTTTATGGCGCACAGTTTATGGCTGTACTGTAATAGGTTTATTTGATAATGACCTTTTTCAATTACATGAATAGTCCAGTGTGGCGTGCCTTGCTGTTTCCCTACGTAGGAGGATGAAAATTTAATTTTTAAATCTTTAACATCAGAAAGAAAATAATGCACAGCGTAAATACCAACCAGTATATTTGGCATTCAGAATATACAGGATGCAATAATAGCCTGTGCTCTGCTGATTTTTAATCTTTAGCCATTATAATTCATTTGCTCCAATTTTTCAATAGTTTATTGGAAAAAAAAGGTAACAGTTTTGCAGCTTCTTAGGCTGAGTTCACATGTCCAGTAATCATCCGTTAGAATGGATCTTGCAGCAATCTGATGGCAAAAAAGTTGTGCTTTCTTGTCCGTTGTGAAAGAAAAGATTTTTACAGTATCCATTTTTTTTTTTTAACATGGGAATTAATGGAAAAAGGATAATAATAATAATATTCATTCATTTATATAGCGCTATTAATTCCACATTGCTTTACATACATTGGTAACACTGTCCCCATTGGGGCTCACAATCTACATTCCCTATCAATATGTCTTACGAGTGTGGGAGGAAACCAAAGGAAACTAACGCAAACATGGGGAGAACATACAAACTCCTTGCAGATAGTGTCCTTGGTGGGATTTGAACCCAAGACCCAAACGCTGCAAGACTGAAGTGCTAACCACTGAGCCACGGTGCAGCCCAGGATCTGTTAATTAATTGCTATTTATCTTCCATATCTATAAGATAAAAATGGATCCATTACAAATGCCAAATAAAACAGATGGCTAAATAGCAATCCGCTAATGGATAAGTTTTCCGTAGACTCCAATGTTAAAAAAAAGATATCCTGCAGAAATCAGTTAACAGCGGACCAAGAGACACCTTTAGGCTATGTTCACACTAGAAAAATGATTTTTGTTAAGAAATTTCTTGAGAGTGAAGGATTAGTGCACCTGCGTTAAAAAACGCACCAATAACGCAGGTGCGTTTTTGGTGCGTTTTCTTTCATGTTGGTCCCTGCGTTTTTTAAATGCCTTTACAGCAATAAAGCACATTGAAAAAAAAAAATAGATAATACAGAGATATATGATAGATAGAAAGAGGGATAGATAGATAGATAGATAGATAGATATAGATATTTAGGGGGATAGATAGAATATAGAGGGATAGATATAGATAATAGATAGAGGGATATAGATAGATAATAGATATTTAGGGGTATAGATAAATAGATAGCTAGATAATAGATAGATATTTAGGGGTATAGATAGATAGATAAAATAGATGGATAGATAAATAGACAGATAGATGATAGATCAACAGAAGGATAGATAATATAGAAAGATAGACAGATAATATAGAAATATAGATAATAGATAGATAATAGATAGATAATATAGAAAGATAGATAGATAGATAGATAATATAGAAAGATAGATAATAGATAGATATAGATAGATAATAGATAGATATTTAGGGGTATAGATAGATAATATAGATAGATAGATATATAGGATAATAGAGGGATAGATAATAGATATTTAGGGTATAGATAGATAAATAATAGATAGATAGGTAATAGATAGATACAGTGCCTACAAGTAGTATTCAACACCCTGCAGATTTAGCAGGTTTACACATTCGGAATTAATTTGGCATTGTGACATTTGGACTGTAGATCAGCCTGGAAGTGTGAAATGCACTGCAGCAAAAAAAGAATGTTATTTCTTTTTTTTTTTTTTTTAAATTGTGAAAAGTTTATTCAGAGGATCATTTATTATTCAACCCCTCAAACCACCAGAATTATGTTTGGTTCCCCTAAAGTATTAAGAAGTATTTCAGGCACAAAGAACAATGAGCTTCACATGTTTGGATTAATTATCTCTTTTTCCAGCCTTTTCTGACTAATTAAGACCCTCCCCAAACTTGTGAACAGCACTCATACTTGGTCAACATGGGAAAGACAAAGGAGTATTCCAAGGCCATCAGAGACAAGATCGTGGAGGGTCACAAGGCTGGCAAGGGGTACAAAACCCTTTCCAAGGAGTTGGGCCTACCTGTCGCCACTGTTGGGAGCATCATCCGGAAGTGGAAGGCTTATGGAACTACTGTTAGCCTTCCACGGCCTGGACAGCCTTTGAAAGTTTCCACCCGTGCCGAGGCCAGGCTTGTCCGAAGAGTCAAGGCTAACCCAAGGACAACAAGGAGCTCTGAGAAGATCTCATGGCAGTGGGGACATTGGTTTCAGTCAATACCATAAGTAACGTACTCCACCGCAATGGTCTCCGTTCCAGACGAGCCCGTAAGGTACCTTTACTTTCAAAGAGTCATGTCAAGGCTCGTCTACAGTTTGCTCATGATCACTTGGAGGACTCTGAGACAGACTGGTTCAAGGTTCTCTGGTCTGATGAGACCAAGATCGAGATCTTTGGTGCCAACCACACACGTGACGTTTGGAGACTGGATGGCACTGCATACGACCCCAAGAATACCATCTCTACAGTCAAGCATGGTGGTGGCAGTATCATGCTGTGGGGCTGTTTCTCAGCCAAGGGGCCTGGCCATCTGGTCCGCATCCATGGGAAGATGGAAAGCACGGCCTACCTGGAGATTTTGGCCAAGAACCTCCGCTCCTCCATCAAGGATCTTAAGATGGGTCGTCATTTCATCTTCCAACAAGACAACGACCCAAAGCACACAGCCAAGAAAACCAAGGCCTGGTTCAAGAGGGAAAAAATCAAGGTGTTGCAGTGGCCTAGTCAGTCTCCTGACCTTAACCCAATTGAAAACTTGTGGAAGGAGCTCAAGATTAAAGTCCACATGAGACACCCAAAGAACCTAGATAACTTGGAGAAGATCTGCATGGAGGAGTGGGCCAAGATAACTCCAGAGACCTGTGTCGGCCTGATCAGGTCTTATAAAAGATGATTATTAGCTGTAATTGCAAACAAGGGTTATTCCACAAAATATTAAACCTAGGGGTTGAATAATAATTGACCCACCCTTTTATGTTGAAAATGTATTAAAATTTAACTGAGCAATATAACTTGTTGGTTTGTAAGATTTATGCATCTGTTAATAAATCCTGCTCTTGTTTGAAGTTTGCAGGCTCTAACTTATTTGCATCTTATCAAACCTGCTAAATCTGCAGGGGGTTGAATACTACTTGTAGGCACTGTAGATAGATAATAGATATTTAGGGTATAGATAGATAGATAGATAGATAATAGAGGGATAGATATTCCAGCTTTATTTATGATGTTTCCCCCACACTGCACTTCTCGCGGCCGGTAATGTGTTCACATCAGCGGCCGTGAGAAATGTCCTGGAGTCACCTCTGCACCTCGCTCAGGGAGCCGCATTCAGCACTCGCTCACTGACCCGTGGAGAGCTGTCACACGCGGCTGGAGGAGGGCTGGAAGCGCCGTGGGACATCGCTGTGGATTACGTCGGAGCTGTGTCTGGGAGGGGTTAATACAGTGGAGAAAGAGGGGCTTTTTGTCTTTTATTCAAAATAAAGGATTTTTCGGTGTGTGTGTTTCTTTACTTTCACTTTCAGATTAGTGACGGCGTGTCATAGACGCTGCCATCACTAATCTTGGACTTAGCGGCAGCTATGAGGTGCCGTTAACTCCATATTACCTGGATTGCCCCAGCATCACGGCATCTGGAGTAGCCGGTAACACGCCGGGACTGCCGCATAATGGATGCGACAGTCCCGGGGCAGCTGCGGCTGATATTCTCGGCTGTGGGAGGGGGAGGGGGCATTAACCCTGTCCCTCGCTCTCCCCAGCCTGAGAATACCGGGCCGCCGCTGTGTTTACCCGGCTGGAAGGTAAAAATACAGCGGAGCACACGCTTTTTTTTTTCTCTTCTCCTTCCTCTTCCTGTCCTAGTGACATCACTTCCCTGCAAAACGCAGGGCAGGGAAGTACACTATGTCCCGAAAACGCAAAATAACGTGGGAATAACGCAGGTATAACGCAGGAATAACGGACATCACTTGCTACCTGCGTTATTCCTGCGCTATTTCATGATTACATTACAGTCAATGGAGTGAAATAATGCAGTTAACTGCAGAAAAGAAGTGACATGCTCATTCTTTTTCTTAAGAAAATCTACTGAAAGAATTTGCTTAAGAAAAAAACGTAGTGTGCGCACAGCTAATTTTTTTCCCCATAGGTTTTGCTGGGGAATGTCTGCAGAAAGGTTACAAGAATTCCTCAAGAAATTTCTGCAGCAAAAACGGACCAAAAACGCAGGTAAAAAGCGCAGTGTGTGAACATAGCCTTAAAGACCAAGAGACACATCTGTGCCATAGTTTTAAACTGAAACCATTTCAATTGAATCAACTTGCAGTCTTCAAAAGGCATAAGAATGAGGCCACTTTTCGCAATAAAGAGCCACGCATGCTTCGTTCCCAAGACAGGTGGAATCTTTATCTATCAGACATGTACTGTGGATATGCCATAAATTTCTAAGAAATGGGAGTACCCCTTTAAGGATGTAAATAAACAAGGTATTATGAACCATCAACTATAGAGCCTTCTTTTCCAGTAGGGAACAAGATCGCCAGAATGCATGATTGCAGTGACAAGTGACTGGCTGCAGCGGTCCTGTCTCTATGAACCAAAGAGGCAGCCATTGTCACATGAGGTCTTCACCAAAAGCAGAGAATCAAAGACAGACAAGGGGACAAGGGACCCTGTACATTTCAGCAGGGTTTTTTTTTGTTTTGACAATACATTTGGTGCAGAGAAAGTATTGGACAACTGCTTCATGTCCAGTCACGCTCTGCTTTATGATAGCAGTCAAGCATACAAGTACGTAGGTATCGCTGAATAATGTGGAATGTGGTGTTTAGTAATGACACAACCACATATGCCTGTGAGCAAATGATGTCATGTATACTAAATCAGTTGTGGTTTTCTTTAGGTAGTAAAACATATAGTGTAAATTATGACACGAACGACAAATCTCTTGCTATGTAAAATGACTACACAGGAAAGTACAGAGCCTTGAATCGAATGAAGCACTTATCTCAATCAGTCTTATCTGTACTGCAATAAGAAGATAAGAAAAATTCACTCCCAGACCAGCATGCCATGTAAATTCTTAAAGGGGTTCCTATTCTTAGGGTACCGTCACACTTTAGCGACGCTCCAGCTATCCCACCAGCGATATGACCTGGTCAGGATCGTTGGTGCGTCGCTACATGGTAGCTGGTGAGCTGTCAATCAGGCAGATCTCACCAGCGACCAGTGACCAGCCCCCAGCGACGCGTGGAAGCGATGCTGCGCTTGGTAACTAAGGTAAATATCGGGTAACCAAGCGCTTGGTTACCTGATATTTACCTTGGTTACCAGCGCACACCGCTTAGCGCTGGCTCCCTGCACTCGTAGCCAGAGTACACATCGGGTTAATAAGCAAACCGCTTTACTTATTTACACGATGTGTACTCCGGCTACGTGTGCAGGGAGCCAGCACTGGCATCCTGAGAGCGGCGGACGCTAGTAACCAAGATAAAAATCGGGTAACCAAGCAAAGCACTTCACTTAGTTACCCGATATTTACCTTGGTTACAGTTTACCGCAGGCTGCCAGAAGCCGGCTCCCTGCTCCATGCACATTAAGATCGTTGCTCTCTTGCTGTCAAACCCAGCGATGTGTGCTTCACAGCGGGAGAACAACGTCCAAAAAATGAACCAGAGCAGTGTGTAACGAGCAGCGATTTCACAGCAGGGGCCAGATCGCTGCGCAGTGTCACACACAGCGAGATCGCTAATGAGGTCACTGGTACATCACAAAAAACGTGACTCAGCAGCGATCTCGCTATGTGAGAAGTACCCCTTACTTAAAGGGGAATTTGTCAGTACAATAAACCACCTAAGCCATCTATACAGACATGCAGGTCATAGAAAGCTAAATAAAATTATACCTTTATATCTGTGATCTGATGTTTTATTCCTGAGAAATACACATTTGTCTTAATATGTAAATGAGCTGTTAAGATCTATGGGCTAGCCATGTCTGCGCACCTGTGGGTCTGCAGAATTAATGGTGAGCTTTTTCCCCACCCGTTTCCTTTGGATTAAACATACTGGACATAGATCTACCTGAGAATCTGCCTCCACAGCTTATAGTAAATAAAAGGGGTGTTACCAGTGTGAGACATGTAATGACTGACAGTGTGCTCTCCTAATCTACATGTCTCACACTGTGTCATTTACAATAAGCTCTGAACACAGATTCTCAGGGAGATCTATGTACGGCCCACAAATCTTAACAGCTCATTTACATATTGAGAAAAAAAATGAACTTCTCCGGAATAAAATAGCAGATTGCAGATATCAAGATATAATTTTCTTTTATTTTCTGTTACCTTCATACCTAAGTAGATAGCTTAAGATGGTTGAACCTAGTGACAGATTTCTTTTAAGTGACCCATATACAATAAAAAACATAAATACCTTCCAGACAGGCACCACTCCTGCAATGTCGGCACTGTGATTCCAGACTTTCAAGTGACATAGTAATGTCATGTTACCACTGCGGACAATCATTAGCCAACAATCGGCTACAGCCTACAGATGGAATACTGACAAGGATGTCCTATGACCACCAAGAATCATAGCATTCATATCAGGGAGGTATGCATGGATTTTTTTTTATGTGGAACACACTTAACTATTGGACAACTTATTCTAAAGTGCTTATGTTATACTTTGTATGACTACCAATAAGGAAATATAAAGTTGCATAATACATTGGCATGTAATATTGTAATAAATCTAATAAAAAATCAACATCTTGTCAGTTTTCATAATATATTAGCGCAAGAAGTATTTTAAACACTGAAACCAATATATGATAACATCACCCTATTAAAAGAGTTGCCTGTTTTTAAAATCCATTTTTGGAAGAAAAGTACAAACAAAAAAAAAAGAAAAAGTAGATCACAGGATGATCGGAGATCAGCTGTGCTCTAATTGTAGACCTAAAATAAAGTGTCCCAATTCCCTACAGCACCATCACAGGCAAAATGGAGCATTACATGGACCCCATTGAACTCAGTAGGCAGGCCTGGACATGATGGTTCCTCCAGAGAGAGATGTTCGCCAGCTTGCGCTCTGTCTAATAGATATGAGGTCCATGTATCTGAAAAGGTAATGAAAGCGGGTTTTGTATATTGATTGTTGTAAATTTAGGATGAATTACACAATCCATTTTTTTTCTTTAATGGAGTAACACTTTGATTGACGCTTACAACAAAAATTATTTTTGTTCCAGTTTTCAGTCCAAATGTATATCAATAAGAAAAAATGCAAGAACGTCATTTTACGGTAATTGAACGTTTGTGCACTGGGGTCAAGGGTTGCCTTTTTTAGTACACTGTATGACTTAGGGATGAACACGTCTCAATCCTGGGACCATGTAGTTCGTTATGGGGTGGGTGTGGGGTGTAAGATATTCTACACTATTGATTTAATAGGGCAGGCACTTTTCTCAGCTTCTCATTTACACAAGAATGTCTAAAACGAGCACTGTAATTTTAGGTCTCGTTTCCCAGATGTGAGTTACGGCTGTTGAATTATTCCTTATTAATTCATTTTTCTGGGTGAGATAAGTGGGGGACAAGCTGATACTCGTCCTTCCCCTAGAATGAGGCTTTTCAGTGAGTCCCTCCCAGATTGGGTTGAGATATATATATATATATATACGGTATATATGTGTGTGATTGGGTGTGTCATTAATGGAACATGACCTGAAGGCAACCGAGACAGAGCAGTCTACTTAGGCTGAAGCATGTGTACAAGCTATGCAGAGTGTGACAGCCTGCCTTCTGAAGGATAAGAAGTTGTAACAACAAATTCTGCATTTTGTCCAAAATTACAAAAATTGCTTCAACTCACAGCTCAGAGACCCCATTTGATTTCTGATTACACATGCTCCCCAGTACTGTAGTATTATTCTAAAGAAATAGAACCTATTGTCATAATAACAAACCGAACTATTTTCTTTCATAAAGTTTGGATAAGCACAGAAAATGGGCAAGCACTTTATCTTCCATCTGTAACATTGTAGTACCAGTTCAATATGGTCTCTAGGATGCAGTTACTTGCTTACCACTTAACTATGGAGCTGATATAGAATAGAAGGTAAGCTCTGCTAATCATTATATTTCCCAACATTGGTAATTTAGGGACATTTAAAGGGATTGTATACCTCTGAGTGCTACAATTATATTTTTACTTACTGTACATACATGTAGTTTTAACTAAGAATAATGTTTGCAAATCAGTTTAACAATTTTGCACTTTTTCAGGCCCTTTTTTTTCTATGCATAAATAACTTTGATGTGGTCCATGATCATAAATCAGCTGAGAGAAGCCAAAAAACAGATATATTAAAACATTTCAATCTTTCAAATTGGATCATCAGAATGAGTTTACTTATAATAATAATAATAATTTTATTCATTTATATATTTATACTTGCACAATTTCAGCTAAAGGCCCCGTCACACTAAGCAACATCGCTAGCAACATCGCTGCTAACGAACAACTTTTGTGACGTAGCAGCGATGTTGCTAGTGATGTTGCTGTGTGTGACATCCAGCAACAACCCGGCCCCTGCTGTGAGGTCGCTGGTTGTTGCTGAATGTCCTGGGCCATTTTTTAGTTGTTGCTGTCCCGCTGTGAAGCACAGATCGCTGTGTGTGACAGCGAGACAGCAACAACTAATGTGCAGGCAGCAGGAGCCGGCTTCTGCGGAGGCTGGTAACCACAGTAAATATCGGGTAACCAAGAAGCCTGTCCTTGGTTACCCGATATTTACCTTTGTTACCAGCCTCCGCCGCTCTCACTGTCAGTGCCGGCTCCTTCTCTGTGCACATGTAGCTGCAGGACACATCGGGTTAATTAACCCGATGTGTGCTGTAGCTAGGAGAGCAGGGAGCCAGCGCTAAGCATTGTGCGCTGCTCCCTGCTCTGTGCACATTTAGCTGCAGCACACATCGGGTAATTAACCCGATGTGTGCTGTAACTAGGAGAGCAGGGAGCCAGCGCTCAGTGTGCGCTGCTCCCTGCTCTCTGCACGTGTAGCTGCGTGCGCTGGTAACCAAGGTAAACATCGGGTTGGTTACCCGATATTTACCTTAGTTACCAAGCGCAGCATCTTCCACGCGGCGCTGGGGGCTGGTCACTGGTTGTTGGTGAGCTCACCAGCAACTCGTGTAGCGACGCTCCAGCGATCCCTGCCAGGTCAGGTTGCTGGTGGGATCGCTGGAGCGTCGCAGTGTGACATCTCACCAGCAACCTCCTAGCAACTTACCAGCGATCCCCATCGTTTTTGGGATCGCTGGTAAGTTGTTTAGTGTGACTGGACCTTAAGTCATTCTATTGCCAACAATACAGTATAGCACGGAGACTACTGAAGGCAAATAGTGCAAAACATTTTTATGAAACCAAAATGTAAAAATTCATTTTTAACCAAAAAATGAATACATTTAAGACAAAAATTAGCAATCCTTTTAAATTCTGTCTGGAACTACTGCAATCCAACCCCAAACCATTCACAAAGTGTGACGTTCCAGCAGCTTTTGTTTGCGTGTAAGCACTGACTCTTTTGACCAGGGACAGTTCTAAATTTTCCATGATTATTTAAAAAAATCTGGACACTCCTGGCAAATTCAAGACTGTTAGAAACAATATAGTATAGAGTAGATGATGTAAACTTGTACATTGTAAAGCAAGGTGAACAGACATGGTGTCACGCTAGGTATGGGGGAGTACCAAGCGAATGGTGAGCCAGATACCTCACTCTAGGATGACCCTAGAGTTGGACCCAAGATAGGGAATGGGTGGGATGAGCTCTTCGTGAACCCCACTAAACACTAAAGACACAGGGAGCATACACATGGCGAAAGTGCATGAACAACTTATCTCCAGATGCCTCAGGGAGAAGTTCAGCAAAGAGCAGAAACAATCCTACAGATGTGTGCAAGCAGCCTGCTTGCATCCAGAACTTGTGAGGGAACTGAATATCACCAGCACAAGTTCAGGGAAAATCAGAATATTTAACCCCAAGGGGAAATACAGATGATTAGCAGCTGAAGGGAAGAGGCACAGGGTCCTAAAGGGAAAGGATAAAAACCCAGCAAAGGAGCTACCTACTACACTGAATGCTGACAGCAGGAACAATAAAAAGTCAGGGAGCATTTTACGCAGCAGACAAATACTGTGACCTTCTATTGCCGGACACCACAGGAGTGTATCACCCGTGACACATGGATATTGAGACAGAAGATAGGCAACAGACTGAGGTCTCATACCACTGATCATGCATGTATATCATTATAAATGTTGCTTTGGATAATGTGTCTTCATTATATCTTTCTAAAAGGAAATTAAAAAAAATCAAACATAAAATAAAGAACAGAGAAAACTGTTTTACCTAATCCCTCAGTGGCAAGAATAATGTGTCAGGGAAAAAAAACTAAGTACAAATTCTCAGCTTTGGATATTTTTGAATTGAACACATGGTATTAATAATTGTTAAGACACTAAGTGACCCCACAAACCGATGTTAGTAAAGGTGCCAGTCATTAACGTATGATCCATCAAAGCAGCTGTTTAGGATTAGGTGAGCAGCATGTGGTGTGCCATGTAAATCTTGCATTTTTCTTCCTCACAGTTGGGAATCTTTTACATTTTGCAGAGCTATTAAACCTTGTGGTGAAATGAAAAGAGTTCATGTTTCACAGCACTGCCAGAAACAAAAATACAATACACAGAGGTTGTCAGCTTCATAACATCTGGTAACCCCTAAAATCCAATAATTCTCACCCGCATGGACACCGTAGTAAACAGTTCTTCAAACTACTGAATTCTAGTTCGTACTGGGCCATAATTCTTGTTTGAGGGTGAGATTAAGGGTTACATAGGTATGTGCAGTAAATCCGTCTTTAGAAAAGACCACTTTTTTTATGAAATTCTTAACACAGTCCAGATTTGTCTGTGATGTTTGGAAATTTCCAGTATTCAACTGACCTTCTTTGAGAGGATCATCCTTCTAATAACACAATTTTCATTCCAAGAGGTTAACTGCACATTTAGCAAATACATATTTCCAGGTATATGCAACTTGCATGTTTTAGACTCCAAGAAGAGGTTAAATGAATTATCGAGCAGCCCTTACTATCCTACTGAGGGTGAGTGATATCACGCACGTGTCCTATTTTAATGAACAGGACACTTACAGGATAACAAATCAATCTTGCAAGCATTTTGGCAGACACGTGGGTCATGATTTCATAGCTACCACTCAACTCTGCTGGATAGCCCATATAACACCTGTAAAGTGAAGATCCACCTTTGCAACCATTTTTATTGGTCTAAATGCATTTACTATGAATCAACTTTGCAAGTTGGACAATCTTTTAATATAGAATATGTTGAATGCATTCATTTTCCTTTCTTGAATGGAAGTGAAGGAGAGAATTGGAGATGTTTGTAAAGCCAGTGCTTTGCCAAATTCCATCATGATTCGCACCGAGGACCCTAGGAGACTGATATAAAAAACACAGTTAAGGGGATAGTTACTTTCTAATTCTTTTCCATAGTCTTTTTGCTAAAACTGGGAGGGGATTTGCCCAAAAAGGAAGAAGGAAAATGTTTTTAGTTATCAGCTTCTTGTGATATATCCTTGTATTGATACAATAACTAACAGGTAAACTGCTGGTATCTATTAAAAAAGGTTGTCCACTACTTTTATTTGATGTCCTTTCCTTAGGATATGTCATCAATGTCTGATCGACAGGGGTCTGGCACCCCACACCCCCGCTGCTCAGCTGCGCAGTGTCAGCAGCAGGCAATGCTCAGTTCTGGAGTTGCCAATTCTCCTGATATTTGCCACAGACGGGTACTGCACATCTTATTGATTTGAATGGGAGGTGGATGTGCAGTACCTATCCAAAACCACTATCAGTTGATGGAGCAGCTCTGGAACTGAGCATTTCCAGCTGGCTGCTTCTGCTGAAAGCTCTGAGAACAGCTGATCAGAGGGGTGTTGGGTGTCGGACCCCATACAATCAGATATTGATGATGTATCCTAAGGATAGGCCATCATTGTTAAGGTAGTGCACAACCTCTTTAACCCAAGATTGTGGAAGTAATCAGAATGTTCTTTCATATACAAATCTACATATTTAATGCCTATACGTGACGTAACAATAAAGCCAAGAGAGTTTCTCTTGTCACTTGTCGTTAAAGGGTCACTTTTGACTTTTAGGATTACTACTTCCAGTAGGTGGCAATAGAGTTCATCTCCTTTCTCCCTGAAGAGGCAATTTGCATATTTCCCAGAGAAGCATTGTAGTTATGTCTCCTCACTGGCAGACAGATTGGTTTGTCAGTGTCTGCAAGGAGAAAGATTTTCTCCTTAGAACCCATTATAGCTTCTCATACAGCAAGATCAGATCTCATACTTTGCACTGACGAGGGGCAATCACCTTAAAACACCGTGTCTGCAAATTGAGGTTTTGATCTGGCATAATTCTTGTTATATGAAAAGGCTCGTTAAAGGGTCATTTTAGGCTTTTAGGATTGCTACTTCCAATAGGTGGCACTAGAGTTAGGCGGGCTTTGCACGCTGCGACATCGGTAACAATGTGTTACCGATGCTGCAGCGATAGTCCCGCCCCTGTCGCACGTGCAATATCTAGTGAAAGCTGCCGTAGCGATTATTATCGCTACGGCAGTTTCACACGCACTTACCTGCCGTGCGACGTCCCTCTGGCCGGCAACCCGCCTCCTTCCTAAGGGGGCGGGTTGTGCGGCGTTACAGCGACGTCACGCGGCAGGCGGCCAATTGAAGTGGAGGGGCGGAGATGAGCAGGATGTAAACATCCCGCCCACCTCTGTCCTTCTCATTGCAGCCGGCGGCAGGTAAGGTGAAGTTCCTCGCTCCTGCGGCTTCACACACAGCGATGTGTGCTGCCGCAGGAGCGAGGAACAACATCGCACCTGTCGCTGCACTGGCATTATGGAAATGTCGGAGGCTGCAGCGATGATACGATAACGACGCTTTTGCGCTCGTTCATCGTATCATCTAGGATTTACACACTACGACATCGCAAGTGACGCCAAATGCGCGTCACTTTCGATTTGACCCCACCAAAGCCGCCCTTAGTCTCCTTCCTCCCAGAAGAGACAATTTGCATCTCGTCAGCCAAGCACATTAGGTTGAACAAGATGGACCGAGGTCTTTTTGAATCCATGTAACTTTGTGGTTATATAGAGATCGCAGCCTAGCTAAAGCAAAGACATTGTGGAATTGCATCAAGTGTTTGTGATTTAATGAAGTTCTGTCTGGACCTTTTTCATCTGGTGTCAAGAGCTGAACAGGGAAATTAAAAAAAAATGCAGATAAAACCTGCACCAATAAAAACATGACAACACTAGGAGGGGGAATTTGTTAATATTCACATTATATATTCATCTCAGGTGAAATAAAAGTTATAAAAATATATATAATTTTCTGTTCTGACTTGTTCACGGAAACCAGTAATTCATTCATCATGTAAATGGAAGGATGTGAAGATTACACAACTGGAAGCAAGACTTATAAAAGCAGAGACCAACGCAGAAGATGTAGGTGAGTTATAACTCATTTCTGAAGCAAAACAAATTAAAAGCAATTTGTCTCCATCAACTTTGATATATAAATGAAACCATCCTGTGCTCCATAAATAACTGGGTACTGAGAATCTTTCTAGTCTATTGCCCGTCCAAAAAAAGCGAGGAGGAGTTAAGAAAATAAAATCATGAACAACTAGTTTAGGAAAAGCTCAAACATTTGTAGAATTATGCTGTAAAAACACATTTCATTAAAGTAAACCAAACCAACCAACTTTGATAACATCTAATGTCTAACATTCTAATGTTTGTGGCCTACACCTAAAGGCCACGTCACACTAAGCAACATCTCTAGCAACATCGCTGCTAAGGAACAACTTTTGTGACGTAACAGCGATGTTGCTAGTGATGTTGCTTAGTGTGACATCCAGCAACAACCTGGCCCCTGCTGTGAGGTCGCTGGTTGTTGCTGAATGTCCTGGGCCATTTTTTAGTTGTTGCTCTCCCGCTGTGAAGCACAGATTGCTGTGTGTGACAGCGAGAGAGCAACAACTGAATGTGCAGGCAGCCGGCTTCTGCGGACGCTGGTAACCACGGTAAACATCGGGTAACCAAGAAGCCCTTGTCTTGGTTACCCGATATTTACCTTCGTTACCAGCGTCCGTCGCTCTCACACTGCCAGTGCCGGCTCCCTGTTCCCTGCACTCCTAGCCACAGTACACATCGGGTTAATTAATCTTTTCTTATCCGTTGTCTTGTAGCATGTACCCCTCCCTATTCTGATTAAACATTAAATTGTGTATATTATTGAGAGTTCACAACATTGGACATTAACCTAAACTTTGTATCTGAGTTTGTATTATTCTTCTAAATTGCAATTAAAATTACAGTAGGAAAAAGGAAAAAGAATTTTCAACAATATGCCAAAGATTATTAGATTCTTGCACACAAAAATGATTGAACAGCAAAAATAAAAGCGCCAGTCTATAAAATGAAAATTAAATTTGCCTACTGAGAAGTAATGCAACTCTCAAAACAGTTTAAGGCTGGGGCCACACGGGCACTACTGCGATCCACTTGCATGAGACTCGACTCGTGCTGGCAGTACAGCAGAGCCGAGTGTCATGCCTGTGTCCTTGCAACTGAGGTCCGTTCGTGCGAGCAGACCTCAGCTGCGGGGGGCGGGCCGGCACTCAGGAGGGGAGGGAGGGATTTCTCTCCCTCTCTACTGCGTAGCCGGCTATTGCCATTCTCGCACTGCACTAGCAGTACACCGGTGTACCGCGAGTGCAGTGCGATTTTTCTCTCGCCCCATTCACTTGAATGGGTGCGAGAGAAAGAGACTCAGCTTACAATCGCAGCATGCTGCGATTGTTTTCTCAGTCCGATTAGGGCTGAGAAAATAATCGCCCATGTGTGCTGACACACAGGCTAGAATTGGTCCGAGGGGAATGCGATGTTTTATCGCACTCCACTCGCACTGTTTTTCTCGCCGTGTGGCTTAGCCCTAATCCTGATACTCGAACACAACAGGACCGTCAAACTCAACAAGTGTTCTGAATGGTAACAATATATGTCTACATAACAAGTGGAAATTTCCAGCCGGCGCTGGTGATAAATAAAATATTACGTTATATATTTGTTCACATAACAAATACACGGAGCTCTGCTTCA
The DNA here is from genome assembly GCF_048569485.1 of Anomaloglossus baeobatrachus. Lineage (NCBI taxonomy): Eukaryota > Metazoa > Chordata > Amphibia > Anura > Aromobatidae > Anomaloglossus > Anomaloglossus baeobatrachus. The sequence continues at coordinate 160,696,997 of NC_134363.1, read as the reverse complement.
TCTTTTATTCAGGAGGCTCAAAGGCTCCCTGGCTCCAGCTCTCTGCTCCTGTTGCTTTCCAAATCTGTCCCTAGACCATGGGGCTTACATGACAGATTATTTACTAATGTTACCTGTGCTGCACATTACTGTCCATAAAAATATATGTTTATTTTCTAACTATATCATTAGAAATAAACGCATTAAAACTTTTTAAGTGTTAGAAAATTGCATGCACTCAAAAGAGTATTACTATATAAACCTGATGTAAAGGAACCTTCCACTATAAATGTTCTGTACATACATAGCCCCTGATTCAGGTGTGCACACTAATCATGAAGACTGCAATGCAAAAAATGTTTACAAAACCAAGCTTCCAATGCACACAGAACAATTGGTCATAGAACAGGATGTTGTGCTGCTGAGTATGATTATTTCATTTCACCCTACGAGCGTTTCTGGGTGATTAACACTCTCCTTACACTGGCCCTCTATTAGAAAATGTTTCTAAGAAAACTAAATTCTGATATAGTCTCTTTGGGTACCTATAAAATATAAATGTGTAATGCTCACGGGTGCAAGCTGGAGTGGACCCACTGGGCCGCATCATTGGTTCACCTGAGGGGCATGACAAGTTGCACACTAGGTTTTCACCAGAGCCTTTGATGCGGAGGATGGGCTGGGCTACCAGTAGCCACCAGGTGCTACTCATGGAGCCATGGTACTGCGACAGTTGAACCCAGGAGTCGAGGTACAGACACAGTCAGAATCTGAAGTAGACAGGTGCAGATGGGACTGCTGATGCAGAATGGACGGCAGGGACTGGCAGGTATGGAAAATTCGGCTGATATGGCAGGTGTAGACGGGACAGCAGGTACTGACAGGTGCAGCAGGTACAGCTGGTACAGAAGGCACGGAGGGGACATCAGGTACGACTGGTACAGCGAGCACGGCTGGTATGGATTGGTGCAGCAGCCAGGACGGCAGGTACTAAAATACAGACTGGTGTTAGGAGTACAATGGATGCAGTCAGTTCAGGAGCCGCTAGAGGATCTAAAGTTTTATGGATAAGCTTCAATGTTTTCTTCTTGCATTTATATACTTTTCTGATATAGCATACAATTGCATTAGGTTTATGTTAACTGATATAATCTGTTGAACTTTGAATAATTCAATAAAAACTACAACTTGAACAAAGGACCGGCACTCCAAATCTTCTGGAAATTTTTACAATTTATTCCACATCATAAGGATACAGGCGTAAATAATGCATTTCAGCTAATAGTGAGCCTTTTTCACATCTAATAAAAACTACAGTTATTAAAAAAAGTACAGCGGAAGTAGCAGCACAGCAGTAAGGGACCTGACAACTAACAATGCATATCTAAGATTAGACCACATTGCCCGGGCACCTCCTTTAGGGGGAGGATACCTAAATACCTAGTACCTCTCAGCCATAGGCTGAGAGGCACTTCTGGGTTAGGGGTGCTGGTTCTTTAAGAATAGGTGCATGCGCCCTATGCGTGCTCCCAGGAGATCTGTACGACATGCACAGGCCCTGGGAGCCGGCAGCAGGGACTGGGGGACACTGAAGCTACCACTGAGAGACCAGAAGGGTGAGTGTGCCAGCGTCCCCACCTGGATAGGGGGCAGGACAGTGCGGGGACGCTGGTACCAGTGTTAAAAAAACGCCTTCTCGATGCAACTTTATTACAATCTGGTATGGAAAGAAATTTGGCAATAGTTTGCTTGTTCTATTACTTTTTATAATGATTACCTATCAATTTGTTGGGTACCGCAGATCCACTCCTATTCGTATGGAGCAGTGGTCAATGCACAGTTGACAAAGCTGTGCTGTTCACTGCCACAGCTGTTTAAATCAGGCAGCTGGTCGGTAGAGTTGCCGAGTGTTGGACCTCCACTGATCTGATATTAATGATCATTAATATAAAACTAGTGGAAAACCCTTTTAATGTGGATTTGGTTTGTTCTATGCTGTATTTGGTGGTAAGTTTGCTATGAGATTTAAAGAAATTCCAGGTAATCTAACAAACATTAAAGTACAATAAAAGCCTGAACAATCTTGTTATATCCCACTGCTTAAAAGTATTATTATTCTCACAAGGGGGGAAACTTCTAGAAGACAGATTGCAAACCAAAATTCACAATTTTAAAAACTATGAGCCACAATTATACAGCTCCATCTATATAGTGAAATAAAAACATTCTCCGCACTTAGAAATAATAAAACCTCAATGAGCTCCTTGTGTCAGGCGGAGTTAATAGACATCAGCCGTGGGTGCTGTGAGACCATTTTTCATAACCAAAAGACACAAATTACCACCCAAATTCTAATTACACATTACACAAACAAATTGTTGGTAGAGGAAGTGTTTTCTTAAAGCGTGCTTTTCTTACAAATTACAAAATTATCCTGTGACATGAGACATTTAGAAAGACATATAAGTCTAAACTGGCGGAGCAGCGGTGGGCTATACAGACCACAGGCTGGGCACAGTGAGACTTTATAAATGCAGTCTATTATTCTCACTTAATATATACGGAAAAGAAACACAACTTTAAGTATAAATTACCGAGCAATTAGTTTCCCGCAAAACACGTGCAGACAATAGCAACCAGTCATTTCTTCTAATTGGTTGCAGCGCAAACAAGAGCCGGCTGACATATTTCTAGAGACGTTCTAGGCTACGCCGAGGTGTTTATCCAGTTTAGTGTCTCTTGGATGTGATTATTCTGTGTTGAATATGGATGTCGCCTACAGGGCTTCTGAATGTACAATATACCTTCCTTACAATGTATTATGACTGGAACTATTCACAAACGCCTTCGAGACATTTATCAGAGCTGAAGATAAGAGAAACGATGCAGCATTTAAGGTATGTGCACATAGGGAGTATTTCTAAAATTACTGCTGCACATTACAATAGTAATGTAATTCTAAGAAAACCCATGCACACGTCGGTAAGAATATCCAAAGCATAAGTGAACCATTGCTGGAGATTACATTTAAATGAATACTATGGATTTTACCATTGTGAAAAGGTGGATTTTTCCATTTCTTCGGCACTATTTTGAAAATTCCTTCTGCCGATTTTTTTTAGATAAGAGAAGCTCCTACTATGGCGGACCTGGCTTCAACACGCATTACATAATTGGACACATTTGAAAGGAGCCATGTAAATGGCAATGACATAAACTGCCTTGTGGCAATAAAGACATGTGTTTCACTTATGTATTTGCCTGTATTTTTTTACTGATAGAACAAGTACCCATTATAATCTATGAAGCTGTTTACATATCCATGTGTTTTTTTTAAGAGCAGTTTGTCCATAGGAAAAAAAATCACGTAGGCATGTAAGTTGTTGATTGGAATCCCAGATCGGAATCGTTTCTTCAGTCGAAGGGTCTGTGAAAATTATAGACAGTGCACAGAGGGCATCAGTTTACTGTCCACTCTTAACTTACAATGACTGGGAGAATTCTTTTGATGAGAAAATTACTAATGGTAAAAGCAGACAGTAGCCTCAACCTGTTCAAAAAGTGATCCAGAACACGAAGGAAAATTTATATTTTTTTTCTCAAGTGTGAAAAGAACCAAACACATCTTTGAGGCCTAAAGGTTATAACACCCAGATAGATGATTTCTACAATGCCTTCTATTAAATGAGTCTGTCTGATACAGCATAGCAAACTATTGGGCAAATGTTAAGTGTGTAGCAAAACATTAAGAGCACGATTCATCAAGGGGATTCACTGTTTTCTGGCATAAAAGAACTTCAAATAACGCAAACGTTTTGAGCTTTGGCATTTTTGGTGCCGATCCCGGCCAACTTGTTAAACTTGGTGAAATTGTTCTAGATATGGCATGTCAAAGCCCACCTAGCAAATTCAATGTATGTAAATTACGCCTAAAGTATACTCTACTCTCTGACCGGGGTAAAAATTCTGGTGGAAGCACATGGCATTTGTAAGATGCATTCATTCAAGTTATGTTCATACTTCTCTTTAAGGTGAATTCTGTCTGGAACCCCATTGAAAAAGAGCTATAAAAGAAATACAAAACAGCAAAACAGTAAAAACAACAACTTAGCCACATATTGCTTTTAAACAAAAAGTGACAACGAAAAAGCTGCACAAAAGACAGAGGAAACTCCAGCAAAGACGCAACTGGTAAAACACAACCAGCATTTTCCTAAAACATCTTCAACTTGTAAAACTTGGTGGGTATGCTGGCATCTAACTGACATCTTGTGCACATACCCCAGGAGGCATGTGGTTTTTAATGAAGTACGCACATCTTATTCCAGCTGTGCCTTTATTAAGACTGCAATTCAAAGCGCCAATCTTAAAGGGAACCTGTCACGTGGAAAAACGCTATTAGCGCTAGGACACATAGCGAGTGAAACGGAGTGAGTGGAATGCGATAAAAATACGCATTCCACTGGGATTAATGTTACTTTATGGGGCCGCTGCCATGTGCGATTTTTTCTCAGCCTGAATCAGACCGAGAAAACAATTTCACCATGCTCGGGTGGAGTCCGATCCCTTTTCACTTGCACCCATACAAGTCTATGTGTGCGAGAGAAACATCGCACTGCACTCGCATGACACCGGAATGCTGTGCGATAATCGCATCAGCTGATAATGAAGGAGATAGGGAGATTAGTCCCTCTCTTTCTGCTTCAGCTGTGGTCCGATTGCATAACAGTATAATGAAACTCGGCTCACACTCGCAGCAGAGCAAGCTGTGGCTCTCGCATCGGGTGCTAAATGCCCGTGTGGCATTAGTCCACATCTGCAGATATGGGGTTATTCTGCAGGTTAATAGCATTCTGAACCTACCCAGCACCTTCATATTAAACCACGCTGCTGGGAAGAAATTATTTTAATCCTCCAGGCAGGGTTCCGGTTTCAGTCACGGGGGCGGTGCCGATAAGGGTTAAGTCACCCCTCTGTATGGACAGCGGCTGATGTAGCCACACTGTGCATTGACTGACAGCAGCTCATCATTATAGGAAGCTGTCAGTGTGGGGGGTGGAGCTACGTAGCTAAAGCCACCACTGTCCATACAGAGAGCAGTGACTGAACCTATGCAGGTGGCGCCCACGTGGCTGCTACCGGAACACTGCCGGAGGATTAAAGTGCATTTCCTCCAGGAGTGGGGTTTAATGTGCAGATGGCAGACAAGTACAGAATGCTATTAACCTGCAGATTAACCCCATATCTGTTGACTAATAGCATTTTTTTTCTAAGTGAAATGTTCCAGTTAATGAATCAGCCCGAGTTTGGAGAAACATCAGGTCTGAAGGGGTTTTAAACCACTGTAAACAAGAATGATCTCATTCATTGACAGGAAACAGAAATCTTTAAATATTGAGAAATTCAATCACAAGGGATATTAGGCAAATACAAAGTGACCCATTTAGCATGAGAACCCTCTGCATATATGATAAACATATATCTTTTTAAGAAATACATTTAGGCTATGTGCACACGCTGCGTTTTTTTGACGCTGCGTTTTTGTGCGTTTTTGGCCGCTAAAAACGCACAAAAACGCACCTGCGTCGAAAAAACGCGGCAAAAAACGCACGCGTTTTGCCGCGATTTGGTGCGTTTTTTTGCTGCGTTTTGCTGCGTTTTTGCTCACTGCGTCCTTATGCGTTTTTTATCAGTGAACAAAAAAAAAAAGGTCTGATGTCATTTCCTTCTTCAATGTGTTCTTCATTCTCCACTAGTGTATGCAGAAGAGCAGACAGCTGCAGAACTACAAGGCTCAGCATCCTCGATCCAATAGTGTATGCAGGACAGCAGACAGCAGCTGTCGAACTACAAGGCTCAGCATCCTCCATCCAATAGTGTATGCAGGAGAGCAGACAGCAGCTGTCGAACTACAAGGCTCAGCATCCTCCTTCCAGGACTGTATGCAGGATTTCTTTGCCCCCCCAAAAAAAAAAAATGACGTGGGCTTCGCCATATTTTTGTATGCTAGCCGGGTACAGCAGGCAGGTACGGGCTGCCCCCAACCCCCAGCTGCCTATTTGTACCCGGCTGGGAACCAAAAATATAGGGAAGCCCTTTTTTTTAAATTATTTCATGAATTTCATGAAATAATTTTAAAAAAAAAATGACGTGAGCTTCGCCCCATTTTTGAGTCCAGCCAGGTACAACTAGGCAGCTGGGGATTGGAATCCACAGTGCAGGGTGCCCATGCTTTCTGGGCACCCCCGCTGTGAATTGCAGTCCCGCAGCCACCCCAGAAAATGGCGCTTTCATAGAAGCGCCATCTTCTGGCGCTGTATCCAACTCTTCCGGCTGCCCTGATGCCGGGTGGCTAGCCAGGTAATAATGGAGTTAGGGCTAGCTGTATATTATCAGCTAGCCCTAAGCCCGAAATTCATGGTGTCACGCCAAGATTAGACATGGCCACCATGAATTTCTAGTAAAGATAAAAAAAAAACACAACACAGAAAAATATTTTTATTAGAAATAAAACACAACACAATTAGTGACTCCATCTTTATTGAAATAAAGAACCCCCCTCCGCAGTAATCCTGGGTCAGGGTCCCGCGCCGTCCAATCCGGATCCAATATCATCTGATCGGTTTGCTGGAAGGCAAAGCGATCAGATGATGTGTCAGGATCAAGTGCCTGAATCCCATCACACATCAGCTGATTGTATAAACGCCGATTATACAATCAGCTGATGCATCAGTAGAAAAAAAATAAAAATAATACCCACTTATGTGCTGAATTACCGGCAGCTCCCGGAGCGATGGGGCGGGAGTCTGATCCTGTCCGATCGCTGCAGCAGCTGCCGGTAATCAGGGATGAAGTCTCCTGACGCATCCGCTGATAGCCGGCCGGGCGCCCGCGTCAGCCCGAGACTCGATCAGCTGATGCGTCAGGTGACTGCATCAGGTGATCCATCGCCAGGTCCTGCAAGCAAGGTCCTGCCCCGGGGAGACTGCACACAGCCGGAGCGGGAGCGGCGATACCGTGACAGGAGCTGGGAGCGGGCATGGCACCGCGAGGCTGCAGACAGGTGAGTATAACTTTTTTTTTTTTTATTCTACTGTTAACTTTTGTTTTCGCAGCCGCTTCCACCTCCTGCCTGTACATGGCGCCGCACGGCAGCATACATGCACAGGACGGGAGATGGACGCGGCGGTGACGGTACCGGGAGGATTCATGCTTCTGTCTATACTGACAGAAGGAATCCTCTTCCTGTACACGTCACTTTACTACCCACCTCCTGCGCTTATAGCTGCGTTTTTGGTCTTAGAAACGCACCAAAACGCAGCTATTTGCGTTTCTCATTGCGTCTTTCAACATCCCATTGAACTCAATGGATGAAAAGCGCAGTGAAAAACGCGGGAATAATTGACATGCTGCGTTTTTGTGGTCACCACAAAAACGCAGCTGAAAAAAAACGCTGTGTGGGGACAGCAAAAATGAAAACTCATAGACTTTGCTGGGGAAGCAAAGTCATGCAGTTTTGAGGCCAAAAACGCACCCGAAAAACGCGCAAAAACGCCGAGAAAAACGCACCGTGTGCACATAGCCTAAAGGTTTCGACAAATTTTGCATAAACAAATGATCATGGAAGGTTAGTACTATGTAAGTTATAAGGCTTGGTGACACAGGGGGTAATTTACAATTCACTTTCTAATATTTGTTTTACTGTTTGCTACAAAAACTTCCTAGACTTCTTGTATTCTTGTCACACAAGTCAGCATCTGATTAACACTTCACTGACCTGTGGATGAAGCATTTGATGGGGGGTGGGATGTTACTGGGAAAGGATCACCACCAGTTAATAAAATGTTACACAAGAAGACGACCCTATGTAAAGCTTTTCTACATTTTAAACTCTATAACTTCTCCATTAAAGCAATATATAGTCTTTCTATAAGCACTGACATGATCAACATTAAAACATTACTAGATCTCTTAAATTCTTTTAATGCAAATTTCCACAAGTGTAGAAAATTCATAAGGAAATTGAAATACGATTATTCTGAGTGGTTATGAAAAGTTACATTCCAGTTCCTTTCAAGACAAAATACAATATTTATGCAATATGGATCTGTAACACTTATATAAGTCTTTGGTTCAATACTGCATCTCCAATTCAACAGAAGTGCGACAGTGATAATATGAGATTCCATGCAAATCGGCAAGGACAAACTTGTGTCCTGTTCTATTATGTGCCACAAATATTTTGCTCAAGACATAATGGAGAATACAGTGACTTATAAAGGAACTGTCCAGTATTCATGACCTTTCTACAGGTGGAAGTAAGAACCCATACAGTACCAGAACCCCCACTAATTCCCACTCTGCAAAAGTGGTCAACCCAAGATGGCAGCGGTCAGCTCCTGCATGAGTGCTCTTTTCCACTTGCGTACCGCTTCCGATGCCAGAGCATAGGAATTGATATGCTAATGATCCTCTGCTGCGGGTGTCAGCCGACGGTCATGCAACTGTGATGCGATCTTGCGATCGCATTAGAGGAGCGGAGATGATGGAGGGAACACGTTCACCCCATCTGCTCACTGTCTGTTTCTGCGTATATCAAACTGCAGTTGCATAACATGCGAGTGCAGTGCGATCTTTCACACACTCCCATAGGCTTGCATGGGTGTGCGTGAGCTGAGACTCGCTGCAAAACGCAGCATGCTTCGATTGCACCAAGAGCACAATTCGTGTCAAGAAATAACAGGAAAGAGGAAACTGCCTCATTGATTAACACTGGTGCAAGTGCAATCCGATTTTTTATTGCAGATGAAAATCGCAGGTGGAAAAGAGCTCTTATTAGCATAATAGAATAACTTCTGAGTTTTGGTGGTCTCAGAACCCAGACCACCATAAAGTACTTATCTTGTGCTATAAAGTAAAAAAAAAAAGTTAAAGTCTAAGTACTAAAGTCAAAGGGGCACTTTGCACACTACGACATCGCAGCTGCGATGTCGGTGGGGTCAAATCGAAAGTGACGCACATCCGGCGTCGCAGTCGATATCGTAATGTGTAAATCCTTTTTGATACGATTAAGGAGCGTCCAAATCGTATCATCGGTGTAGCATCGGTCATTTCCATAATTTCGGAAGGACTGATGTTACGATGTTGTTCCTCGTTCCTGCGGCAGCACACATCGCGAGCAACATCACCTTACCTGCGTCCTGCAGCTCACGCCGGCTATGCGGAAGGACGGAGGTGGGCGGGATGTTTACGTCCCGCCCCTCCGTTTCTATTGGCCGCCTGCCGTGTGACGTCGCTATGACGCCGCACGACCCGGCCCCTTAATAAGGAGGCGGTTCGCCAGCCAGAGCGACATCGCAGGGCAGGTGAGTGCATGTGAAGCTGCCGTAGCGATAATGTTCGCTACTGCAGCTATCACCATGATATTGCAGCTGCGACGGGGCGGGGACTATCGCGCTCGGCATCGCAAGCATCGGCTTGCGATGTCGTAGTGTGCAAAGTGCCCCTAAGTCTAAGTAAAGAAGCAGATAAAATACAATATCTTGTACTGCATTTAATATATTATTTTCCAATCTGAATCCCTAAAAAGCCCTAATCCCTTTATGCAAAGACATGATGGATGTCGAGGAGTAGAGTAAAAAAATAAAATAGAATTATTGAGTTCATTATTGATAGTATTATCACTTCTGAAACCTGCCCAGGAAATTCTAGCCCCTTTAAGCTATAAAAAGTGTGGTATAATACAGATAGTCAATCATTAATTATGCATTTGGAATAAATGTTGCCCCTTAGTTTAGAGTCTGACAATGTGTAAGTATTTAGTCATCTTGATGGAGAACAGAAGCACAAACAAGTATGTCGACTGAGCACAGGATGGGAAACATATGTCCCAATCTGGAAGACAAGACTGCAAGTGATGTACTGCAGGTCTGGCAAACATCATGAGAAAGTGGATTCCTTTACCAAGTTTGACTTAGATGAAGCCAATACAGGGTAACATGGAGGTGGCAATAGGATTTCACGAGAACCACTCTTCTAGCAGTGTGTTAACAATTCACATGTGCCATGAACTTTTCTCACCATGGTGGGGCAGAAGTCAAAGTACTGATGCTCATGTCTTGTCATTCACAATGTATTTTAGTGCTGAAAGATTAAATATAAAATATTGTACAATGTAATAATAGTAGCCTATGTGTTCTGAAATAGGTTTATAACTATTGCATTATTATTGTCCCGAGTTTTACATATATAGTATAGCTGCCTCATAGCAAAAGTAGATCTTTCACTGGTTCTGATTCTCACTTTAGTTTTCTTTTTCCCATTTTATAGGACAAGACAGTCTGGCACTTGATAGCTTCCCATTCATTTCCATCTGTTACAGAAAAGAAGGCCACTTTATCTTCTTTTGTTGCACTGCCTTAAGAAAGGTCAAACCCTGCATTAATTCACATCAGCTATGTTAAAGGGGGAAGGGGTAAGTCTTTTACTCCCATAGACCCATATAGGAACCCATGACCCCATCTGTGTTACTTATATAGCAGATTTTCTCAAACTTGTTTCAAATGAAGTTATTAATGGTGCTATACTAAATATTGTTGCAGCTTTAGAAAACTATGAAAATTGCCTCCCCAGCTGCATCTCAACAACGAGTGGGTGCCTCGCTGGTGAGATCATCTTCACACCATATTGAGAAATATTGGACTATAATATATAAGAAGGAGGTAAGGAGTGATTGGGAATTAAGGAAAGGGCAGGAGGAAATCTAATCCTAATCTGTTTTTTTCTATAAGAACTGTTCAGTTTCCAAAGATATTGCATTGTACGCAGATATTGTCAAAAATTTTGAGGGGAACTAAGTTTTGTCAGGGTAATAACCATCTTCTACAGAATAATTGGAAGTGAAAATAGCATAACTTACTGTTAACAATACTTAATGGAGCACTTTATAAAAAATCCAGAAGACCCCCTAAAGTCAATCAGATTCGTGGGGACTTTCCAGTATCCATTTGAAATCAGATATGGCATGCTGATCAAGGTCCTACTATAAAAATGGAAGCCTTGATACTCGTGTGTGTAAGGTCTGATGTACATGAGCAGCTTTAGTCTTTGCAGCTCAGGAAAAATCCAACAATTAATACAAGACCTAATGCTGATAAGGCTACATCAGGTCACCATTTCCCTTCAATTTATATGCAGAAAATATTTTCAGGAAGGCTGGACTTGCTGAAAAAGAAGGAATTAAAATTGCTGAAAGAATCATCAACAATCTTAAATATGCAGATGATATGGGCGGCACGGTGGCTCAGTGGTTAGCACTGCAGCCTTGCAGCGCTGGGGTCCTGGGTTCAATTCCCACCAAGGACAACATCTGCAAGGAGTTTGTACGTTCTTCCCGTGTTTGCGTGGGTTTCCTCCGGGTACTCCGGTTTCCTCCCACACTCCAAAAACACACTGATAGGGACTTTAGATTGTGAGGCCCAATGGGGAGAGTATTGCCAATGTATGTAAAGCGCTGTGGAATTATTAGCGCTATATAAATGAATAAATATTATTATTATTATACAACATTGATAGCAACAAGCATAGATGAAATGAAGGATTTATTATGGAGTGTTAAGATAGAAAGCTAGAACATGGGACTCATACTCAATACAAAGAAGACAAAGATATTGACTACTACCAAGTACAACCGGGACACATTTGAGATGGATGGTGAAGAACTGGAAGTTGTAAAGGACTTCAACCTAAGGCCCAGTAACACTGAACAACTTACCAGCGATCCCAACAACGATATAACCTGATAGGGTTCGCTGGTAAGTTGCTAGGGGTCGCTAGTGAGATGTCACACTAAGCGACGCTCCAGCGATCCCACCAGCAACCTGACCTGGCAGGGATCGCTGGAGCGTCGCTACACGTGGAAGCATGCTGCGCTTGGTAACTAAGGTAAATGTCGGGTAACCAACCCGATATTTACCTTGGTTACCAGCGCACACCACTTAGCGCTGGCTCCCTGCACTCCTAGCCACAGTACATATCGGGTTAATTACCCGATGTGTACTCTGCTACGTGTGCAGGCAGTAGGGAGCCGGCTTCGGCGGATGCTGGTAACCACGGTAAACATCGGGTAACCAAGAAGCCCTTCCCTTGGTTACCCGATATTTACCTTCGTTACCAGCGTCCGACGCTCTCACACTGCCAGTGCCGGCTCCCTGTTCCCTGCACACATAGCCACAGTACACAACGGGTTAATTATCCGATGTGTACTCCGGCTACGTGTGCAGAGAGTAGGGAGCAGGCACTGACAGCTGAGAGCGGCGGACGCTGGTAATGAAGGTAAATATCGGGTAACCAAGGTAAGGGCTTCTTGGTTACCCGCTGTTTACCATGGTTACCAGAGTCCGCAGAAGCCGGCTCCTGCTGCCTGCACATTTAGTTGTTGCTCTCTCGCTGTCACACACAGCGATGTGTGCTTCACAGTGGGAGAGCAACAACTAAAAAATGGTTCAGGACATTCAGCAACAACCAACGACCTCACAGCAGGGGCCAGGTTGTTGCTGGATGTCACACACAGCAACATCGCTAGCAAGTTGTGCCTCAGCAGCGATGTTGCTAGCGATGTTGCTTAGTGTGACGGTACCTCTACTGGGATCAGTGATCACTCTAGATAAAGCCATGACACCGGAAGTCAATAGGAGACTACCTATGGGCCAATCAACAATAAATCAGTGGATAGGGTCCTCAAATCGAGGAACATTTCATTGGTGACAAAGACACGACTCGTACACAGTCTGGTCTTTTCTGTAGTAACATATGGATGCGAAACTTTGATGATAAAAAAATAACAAAGAAGAAGAATCAACGCATTCGAAATGTGGTGTCAGAGAAGGATGTTTTCAATACCATGGATGGCAAAAAGAACAAACAAATCAATTTTGGAACAAATCATGACAGACAGGTTACTGAAATCAAAGATCACCAAGCTATGACTTGCCTACTTTGGACACATCATACGAAGAGAGCAATAACTGGAGAAGGACATCATGGTTGGAAGGATAGATATTTACCTTAGTTACCAAGTGCAGCATGGCTTCCACAGCGACGCGTGTCATTATGATCGATGCTGCGTCTGCTGTGTTTGACAGCTAAGCAGCGATCATAATAGCGACTTACTAGGTCGCTGTTGCGCCACAGAAAATGGTGATGTAACAACGACGTCGTTGTCGCTGTCGCTATGTGTGAACCCAGCTTTAAGGCCCCGTCACACACGAGATCGCTAACGAGATTGTTGCTACGTCACAGTTTCTGTGACGCAGCAGTGTTCTCGTTATGTGTGACACCTACCAGCGATCAGGCCCGTGCTGTGAGATCGCTAGTCATTGCTGAACGGTTGGGACCATTTTCTTCAAAGGCGATGTCCTGCTGGACAGGACGCATCACTGTGTTTGACGCCTACCAACGACCTAACACAGTCCCAACGCCCGCCGAGATCGTTATACAGGTCACTGATCGTTACTGCGTCATTAGTAAGATCTGACTGTGTGACATCTCACCAGCGACCTCCCAGCGACTTACCAGCGATCCTTATCAGGTCACATCCTTTTCGGGATCGCTGGTAAGTCGTTAAATGTGACGGGGGGGGGGGGGGGGGCATCAGAAAAAACATTCTGAATCAGGGCTACAATCCAATAGCAATTGAAATCAAGATTACATGAGCTACCAGAATATAAAGGAATCATCTTATACATACAAAACTAAAGAAGAACTGGCTACATCTCGTAGTCACCTACAATTCAAATATGGAATTGTTTAGGAGCTACATGGAAACTACAATCATTTGTTCAAAAAAAATGCCCAATTAAAATCTATATTTGCAGACCCCCCGCTGCTGTGTTTTAGGCAGACCCCAAATCTAAGAAGCATCATTGTCAGAAGCTCCCTGTCCTCTCCATCAGGAACGTTTCCCTGCAACCAGAGGAAAAATGTAAAATCTGTCCATTTATAATGCCAACGGACAAGTTAAAAATTCCCAGCTCACATCAAGACTACAAGATCCCAGGTACCTTCAGCTACACTATAACTAATGTGGTGTACTTAATTATATGAAGAACATCAGCTCCAGTGATGAAAGATGGGAATGATTATAAATATAAACTTATTTTTATTATAGTTCTTCACATAAAATGCACAGAAACAGTTACACCACACATTTCAGCACTTGGCCTTATGCATGGAACTGAAATGCGTAGGTCTAGCCGAGGTCTGTTGATGTACCTGTTGCAATGCATTTTAAATTGAAGAACTTTATTAAAAGGAAGTTTTTAATTAATTCCCATATTTCATTGCTGGAAATCCCTTTCTTTCTATCCATTGTTTTCTGCCCTGTATCAGGGTGGCTCTGGTTGGTGAGTGTGATCCTATCCAGGCTGACAACTGATGGAGAGCTGACCTCTCCCCTTTGTTTACTTAATTATATGCACCAAATGTCCGAGTCTGGATCTCTATGCAGGGGAAACAAGACAAAAGCTTAGGACAAAACTGCATTTTCATTGACACACAATTAAAAAAAAAAAAAAAAGGATAGAACTACTTCTGGCTAAACATTTTTGTAGTCTGGATCACAGTACCATGGTCATGAAGTTGTTGGCATTGAAAGGTAACTTCAAATCCCAGAGGGACAGAAGAGTCTGGGAGTACAAACTTATGATGACCTTTCACACATTCAGAGCAGGAATGAATGTGTCACATGGATTTAGGACTTTTTACATCAATTAAAGTGTGCCCCTGAGACCATTTGGGGGCATCATGACTCTGGAGCAGACCTCAATTAGAGGTCAATAAAACTTCCACCCTCCTTATCTATGTACTGCTTCAATTTTTACTGCCAAAACAGTTTGTCCCCTTCCCATACTGATAGTTCTGCTTCACATCACGCGTCTTATTTATAGCACTAATTCCTGGGTCCTTTTGTGTATAAATATTTGACTCTTTAGGTTTTTGAGCCTGATGAAGGGACCTGAGAAGTCTTGAATGCTTGCTATTTATTACCATCTTTTCAGTTAGCCATTAAAAAGCATCAACTATTGAGAACGCTCAAATTTTAAAAAGGTTTTAAATTACTAGCAGACAATGTTTGCTTTTAAAACCCGGGTCACCACTGGCTTAACCCTGGTGACATTTCCCTATATTCCACCTGTCCTTCCCCCATCCAAACACTCTGATCTTGTGTTTTTCTTTGCGTAGTAAGTGATCAAAGTGAAAGCTGACACAATCACGCACACGTGATAAAGATCTGAAAGGTTAGTGTAACAAACGGGCACATGGCACTCTCCCTCTCTTCCCACACACTTCACCATCGCAGAGGATGTTATCAATTACATCTGTTTACCACTCACAGGCTGATAAGTTACAATACCACCAGGCCTGCTCAGGGAAATGTGTGTCATTCCTCCCCAGCAGCTGTAATGTGTCCACACGTGTGACTGTGTGCACTCTAGTATAAGCTATATATACATCCGTGCTTGTATTTAGTCTACATTACGCCTGAATTCAGCAGCCCATAGACATGCAATGTCTGCTGACTCCCCAGGAATAGGAAATGACTAGTTCTCACTGCTAGTTCCATTGCTTTCCAAACATTATGTACCCATTGCTCAAAAAAAAAAGTCCTTTTTATTCAATGAACCAGTCATATTATAAAATAATCAGGATAATTCTGAAAGAGAATACCATTTGTAATTTCATCAACTTTTGAGACCCAGAATCCAGTGAGGTTTTACTTTCTGTGCTGCTTACTGTATTATCATAAGCAAAAGGGGGTCACTAAAACAAAGAATTATTGGCAACAACTCAACAGACAATGAAAACGAAAAGACAGTCTTTGGATTTGCCAAATAACAAAGATACCCAAACAAGCCATAGTAATGAATGTACAAAACATTTTATTTATAGTGCTGCAGGGATATCCAAAATAAATACAATAAATAACATAGGACCAAGGGAGTTTAGTGCTAGAGGGGAAAACCCCACGTGTCCTGGACACTATTCAAGGAGAACAAGTCTCCACTGAATTAAGGCAGACTTCTCAGGGTTCAAATAAACCCACAGGTAGGAAAAAACTCCAAATATAGTAGTGTTACCAAAAAGGCAGAGTAATAAAGAGTATAGCATAGAAGGGCAAAGTACCTACCAAGAAGATGAATCGCCGGGGACCAGGGTAACACATGGGGACCAGCGTCCCAACACGTGTTTCGCTCCGTGTGCTTCGTCGGGGGACAGATACAGATGTCCCCCGACTAAGCACACAGAGCGAAACACGTGTTGGGACGCTGGCCCCCACGTGTTACCCTGATCCCCGGCGATTCATCTTCTTGGTAGGTACTTTGCCCTTCTAGGCTATACTCTTTATTACTCTGCCTTTTTGGTAACACTACTATATTTGGAGTTTTTTCCTACCTGTGGGTTTATTTGAACCCTGAGAAGTCTGCCTTAATTCAGTGGAGACTTTTTCTCCTTGAATAGTGTCCAGGACACGTGGGGTTTTCCCCTCTAGCACTAAACTCCCTTGGTCCTATGTTAATTATTGTATTTATTTTGGATATCCCTGCAGCACTATAAATAAAATGTTTTGTACATTCATTACTATGGCTTGTTTGGGTATCTTTGTTATTTGGCAAATCCAAAGACTCTGTCTCTTCGTTTTCATTACTGTATTATCAGTGTTTTATCAGCAGGAGATTATCACTATAGGTCTAGTTGTCTCATGCCATATAGTACTCAGCTGAACTCTATATAACCCCGCCCATATCACTGATTGCCAGCTTTCTGCCTATGCACAGTGTACACATGAAGCTGCCAATCAGTGGATGAGGTTGCACAGAATTCAGCTCAGATGAATAATAGATTGGCAACAGATAAAACTGTGAATTTATTCAAAACTGCAGCACGTAGGCAAGTAAGAAACACATCAATGTAATCAGGGTCTCAGTTGCCACACTATGGTGGGCTAATACAGGGTAGCAAAAACCTCCTGACAGATTCCATTCATAAGCTACAATTATAGAGTGAAAGGCAGTTTTTATCCATTATCAAATTAAAAACTGCAGTTTAACAAATCAAGTACAAATTGTCATGGTTTTTGGCAACAATGCAGTCGCTAATCATTGACAGTGCACCTACAAAGTTTGAACCTGTTATGCCCACTAAAGTGCACACGTGGTACATAACAAAAGATAAGGTCTTACTTAATACTACTGTACCTGACCCGCCCAGTTCTTGTACAGACTAGGTCCCAGCTGCGCTGCACAGTCCCTAAAGGTCCCTGCGCAGACTAAAACAACCCTAACTGGATGACTCAGATGATTACTCGTGTCTTCGCTTCCTAAGTGTCGATCAAGAGTTCCACATACCTCCTAAGAATCTGGGGGAAATTGCAAAGTAAATTAAGGTAAACCAAAACTTACAATCTGCCAGGAGATACACAAGAAAACCAGGCTGTAGTTCCAAGCAGAGTCTACTTCAGAAATATCACCAGAGTGAAATGGAAGCCTGCAGAAGCTATGAATAGTTAATAGGGCAGACTAAATTACATAAAGGGAAACACTTGTTAGCAGAAAGGCAATGAACACACAAAGTGTCCACACAAAGAAAAAGTGTTCAGAACCGAGGCTGCGACCGAACCTGACTGTTGCTCAATGGTGAGGAAAATGGACACAGGAGACATGACAGAACCTAGCCCAAGTGTATTTTTCAAGCACTATCTTCACAGTCCCATCTCTTTTTACTCCTTTAATTACTGGACGGCTACAACAAATCATGTTTCTTATAAAGTAACTGTAGTTACACAGCATTAGCAATCTTTTACATATAAGTATCAGCCATACAAATGATGAGTTTTTGCAGCATGAATGTATATAAAATACTGACCAGTTAACCTACATTTGTTTCTCGGTTGGCGCTTCGTAAAAGTCTGCTTTGTGTTTTGCATAGAGTGAATGCTTTTGAGACTGCAGATAAGCCGTTAGCGCTCCACAGGTAATGCATTAAATTATACAGCATGCAGATTCTGTCAGTTCCCACTGCTCCAATAAAACACACAGTCCTGTACGGTAAAGGCTTTCATGCAACACTGATACATTTATATCTTGTTGGCTCCTATTATATGTGCCTCAAGTGCTTAACTGCAGCGTTAGAAAGCATTTAACATAAATATACTGTAAACCCAAAATGATTTCTACTGGGAAGAATATGAAATAGAAACTATATGCTATATAACAAATTTTCAAGATATTAAAATCTACACTACATATAAAAAAAATAAGACCTAAGATCTATAATACAAAAAAACAAATTGGCGTTCAGACTAGTGTATGAAAAATTGTCAAATTTTCCAAAAGAAAAAACGTTGATTTTCATTCCATCCACGCATTCATTTGTTATATCTGCATGGCATTCCTATTTACTAACAGTTAAAAAAAAAAACCTTATGAGACCAAATACAAATTTTTGGTATTAGATTGCAATGTATCCACAAAAACGGGATGCAAAATGAATGATTCATACGGGAAATTATGTTCTCTGCACACTAAGGGCAGCGTTACACGGTACAATATATCGTGCGATATGTCGTTGGGGTCACGAAATTCGTGACGCACATCCGGCATCGTTAGAGATGTCGTACCGTGTGACACCTCCAAACGACTGTGAACGAGCAAAAATACTCACCTTATCGTTGCTCGTTGACACGTCATTCATTTCCATAATGTCGTTCCTCCTTCTGCGCACAGGTTGTTCATCGTCCCAGAGGCAGCACACATCGCTACGTGTGACACCCCAGGAACGACGAACAACAACTTACCTGCGTCCCACCGGCAATAAGGAAGGAAAGAGGTGGGCGGGATGTTACGTCCCGCTCATCTCCGCCCCTCCGCTTCTATTGGCCGGCCGCTGTGTGACGTCGCTGTGACACCGAACGTCCCTCCCCCTTCAGAAAGAGGATGTTCGCCGCCCACAGCGACGTCGTTAGGGAGGTAAGTACGTGTGACGGGGGTTTAACGACTTTGTGCGACACGGGCATTGAATTGCCCGTGACGTGAGCGATCGCACGATAAATCGTTGCGTTTAACGCCGCCCTTAGACTTGAACAGGAAGGTCTCATCCAAAATACAGTGGATACTAGTGAATGCGGCGATTATTTTCACATGGACATAAAAAAAACAACAACAAAAAAAAAAATGCTTATCTGAACAGCCATATTTAGCAAAATTCTCATTGTGCTGTCCCTGTGCTATCCAATTTCAACACGGATGTCACACATCCATAAAATAATTTAAAAGTAAGACTAACTGAAAAAAAAAGGAAAACTGATGGAACGAGGAATAGGCTGTGTAGGCAGCGGCCTAGGGCACAATGGGGAATGGGGTAATTTATGAATTAAAAATAACAACAGCCCTATCCCTGAGGAGTGGTATTGTTTCAGGGAAATGTGAATGATAGCCAGAATGACTACCATAGAGCTCTAATACGTGACTAATAATTGTAATATGCCAACCAATGTCTCACTATACAGCTGAATATATATTTTAATAACACTTTATGTATTTTACATGCTGCTTTTTATTTTATGAGATGCTAAAAACCTCAATACAATTTTACTGTCTCCCCCCACCCCGCTAAAAAATAAAGCAATGAAAAAAGAAAATAGTACGGTTGAAAAAAACCTACATGTCGATCGAGATCAACCAAGGGATGGGAAAGGTTAAAGTCATGACCCAGTCTGCCCTAAAGAACAAGTTTTTCCTTCTTAATCCAAAGTGTTGAAAGATCAACATTCAGAATAAGAATTTTACACAGAAAAATATGTACAGTATTTATTTTCTTCTAAAAAACAAAAAAAAAACAACCAAAACATCTAAGCCTTTAAAAAACAACAAAAAACTGATGATTTCAGGTGCATATGGGTGGCATCAGTGTTTTCCTGGCGCTTTTTTACAGTTAATACACTATTGTATTCTTCATTAAACCGGTGTTATTACATGCCCTATCCGAGACGCATATAAATGTCAAGTAGCACGTCTTCACTTTGTGGCTTAGCCTGTACCTCAGCTCATCCTGGTTATTAGCCTCATTTGTAAAAGGATAAATAAAACCTTGTCTAATAATGTCACTCCCCTGAAGGCAGAGAAAATCAATGGCAAAGTGATCTGTATGGGATTCCAGGGGATTGAAGGCCATCACAAAAAGCTAACATTATCACAGACAGATGCCGTGCTGAAGGCATGTATCTTGGTCATGTCACTACACTTAACAAATTCAGCCTGAGATGGGAATCTTAGCTCCAAGATCTATACAAATACCATTGAGCTCCTTCTGGTAATGCATGATATCGTATTTTTCGGACCATAAGACGCACTTTTTTTCCCCCAAATGTTGGGGGAAAGTGGAGGGTGCGTCTTATGGTTTGAATATAGGGCCGGGAATGAAGAGTGCTGTGGTGGCGCGGGTCATCGGGGGCACGAGCAGGCTGCACCAGCGCCTGCCGTGACCACGTGGACCCGTTCATTTAATATGCACGCCCATCCTCCCACCCTTATCTCAGCGCTGAAGCAGGCTCAGACAGGTGGGCGGGATGATGGGCGAGGGATAAACAGCCTGCCTGAATGATCACCCCTGGCAACTACAGCCTGGAGTGATCATGTGCAGCTGTATTCACTGCACCCCGTGCATCATCATCAGCGCGGGGTGCAGTGAATCAGTACACTCACCGTTCCCCTGCAGCCTCGCGATCTCCTCCTGGCTGCCGGCGGCCGCTGAGTGGAGCCATCCCGGTTCTCCTGCAGCATTGCGATGTCCTCCTGTGCCAGCGGCGGCCGCTGAGTGTAGACTAGCGGCGCGCACAGCGATGACGTCATCGCTGTGCGCACGTGTCCACACGCAGCCGCCGCTGGCACAGGAGAACATCGCAATGCTGCAGGGGAACGGTACGGCTCCACTCAGCGGCGCTGCCGCTGACACAGACAGGAGGAGTAGCGATATTACAGGGAGTGAGGTAAGGGGAGTATGAACGTTTATTTTTTTTATGTGCCACAGGATGCGGGCTGTATAGCAGGATGGGGGTATATTATGAGCAGAATGGGGGTATATGAGCAGGGTAGGGGTATATGAGCAGGATGGGGATATATAGCAGGATGGTGGTATATGAGCAGGATGGGGGTATATAGCAGGTTGGGGCTATATAGCAGGATGGGGGTATATAGCAGGATGGGGCCATATGCCAGGATGGGTTACCGTATATAGCAGGATGGGGCCATATGCCAAGATGGGATCTATAGCAGGATGAGGGACATATACTGTATATACAAGGCAGGAGGATCATTACCAGGCTGGGGTACCTTAGCAGAGAATTTGGAGACATTACAACCATACCAGTGTCAGCAGCAAATCCTCGCCCCATAACAGTGTGTCATGACTCCCATTTTTTGCTTAAAATTTTATTTTCCTATTTTCCTGCTCTAAAACCAGGGTGCATCTTATGGTCCGGTGCGTCTTATAGTCCGAAAAATACGGTAACTACTAGCCTTTAACTTTCTGATTAAGGTCCATTCAGACGAGCAGATAATAGGAAAAGAGCATTCATTAAAGCGCTGGCGCGTCAATTATTGGTTTGTGAAGACATGACAGCAATCATCTGATGTAAGAGCAAAAGACTTGTTTGCTAGGTGACTGGATCATGAATGCCAGTAACTAAATAATTATTGGCAGCACATCATACTGTGTAGACTGATGTGCTGCAGATAACAATGATATACTACACGTAACAATGATATGATACATGCACAGAAAAATCATACGAATGGTTATCTGCCTAAACAAGTCATTAAGCAACTGCTCATTGGCTTGTACAGTATGCAACTTGATTGCTAGTATGTATCCCGTTAGCTGGTATGTAGCCCCTTGTCCTCAATGTAGCCTCTTGGGCTGTACTTAGCCCCTTGGCCTCTATGCAGCCTGCTAGTGGTCCTTTAATGCTGTGTAATGGCTGGTGTAAATGCATTATTGTTTGTTTATAGCATTACTACTTGAAAGGGATAGTCTACTTTCATATGTTGATCCAAAAGGGGGTTGTGATTCACCAGATTGGGACATAAGGAGCTAGTCTATTTTATACAATATTGATATATTAGTGTCAAATTGAGAAGATTACAATGGAAAACATAAAATTATTGCCAAAAATGTGATTTTTTTTTTAATTTTCTAAACAGGATTATCAATTCCTCCTGCAAATTATCATTGCTATGGATAGTGACACATAGCTTATGATGAATGTCTTTGTATTTGAGTGATGGCGATCCGAGCAAATATGACAACTGAGCATTTGAGATAAAGTTGTTATGTCAACAAAGTTCTAAGACATAATAATATTCATGTGTCGTGCCCTCTGCCCTGCTGTCTAAGGTTACTACGAACTCCGCTTCCTGTACAAGAAGGCTCCTCATTTTCATTTTCTAGTTTTGTGTGAACAGTACTTTCTCTTTCCAGTACAATGAGCCTTTCTCTTTCTCTCCATGTTATCTCTCACATATATATGTGTGTATATATATATATATATATATATATATATATATATATATATATATATATATATATATATATATATATATATATATTTTACACACACACGGTATATATATACACACACACAGTATATATATATATATATATTTTTCGGACTATAAGACGCACTTTCTTTCCCCCTAAACGTTGGAGGAAAATGGGGGGTGGGGGTGTCTTACAGTCTGAGTGTAGGGCTGCAGGGAATGAGGGTGCTGCGGTGGAGCGGGTCATCAGCACAAGCAGGTTGTAGCAGCACCTGCCGTGACCACTTGGGCCCGCTCATTTCATATGCACGCCCATCCTCCCGCCCATCATCTCTCAGCGCTGAAGCCGGCGCTGACAGGTGGGCAGGGTGATGGGCGGGGGGTGCACGCATAGTAAACAGCCGGGTCACTCCTGGTAACTACAGCCTGGAGTGATCAGGTGCGGCTGTATTTACTGTCCCCCGCGTATCATCATCAGCACGGCGAACATTGAATAAGTACGGTATACTCACCGTTCCCCTTGAGCATCGCGATGTCCTCCTGTCTGCCGACCAGCTGATCTGTGTAGAGAGCGGTGAGCTCAGTGATGACATCATCCTTGTGCGCACCGCTAGTCTCCACACACATCAGCGAGTCGTCAGACAGGTGGACATCGCAATGCTGCAGGGGAACGGTTCCACACAGGTCAGCAGCGCTGCTGCTGACACAGAGAGGAAGATGATGCTGCAGGGAGTGAGGAAAGGTGAGTATAAATGTTTATTTTTTTCTGTGCCATAGAATACAGGCCATATAGCAGGATGGGGTATATAGGATGAGGGTATATACCAGGATGGGGGTATAATATGAGCAGGATGGGGGTATATAGCAGGATGGGGGTATATTATGAGCAGGATGGGGGTATATAGCAGGATAGGGGTATTTAGCAGGATGGAGGTATATAGCAGGATGGGGGTATATAGCAGGATGGGGGTATTTATCAGGATGGGGGCTATACCAGGATGAGGGACATACAGTATATACAAGGCTGGGGATCATATACAAGGCAGGAGGATCATTACCAGGATGGGATACCTTAGTAGAGAATTTGGGGACATTAGCCTCATAACAGTGTCAGCAGCAGATTCTCGCCCCAAAACAGTGTGTCATAACCACATTTTTTGCTTAAACTTTTATTTTCCTATCTTCCTCCTCTAAAATCAGGGTGCGTCTTATGGTCCGGTGCGTCGTATAGTATAGTATATATTGTTGAGCAAAAAAATAAAAAAACATTTTAAATTGCCTTATACATTTTTAGTAGCATAGTACATGGTGGCTGTTAATATTCCTCTAAAAGGGAATTTGTCGGCAGGATGTCACACCCCAAACTATATGCACTTATAGCTCTTTCAAAGACAAGACTAACAATATTTTTTTTTTTATGGCCAGTCCATTCCACATTTGAATTGATAAACTAATGAGGCTGAAGAGTTATTTGTAGATCTAAATCCTATGTCATTCCAGCTCTATTCCATATCCATTGTAGCCTGCTCCTAATTGTCTGAGTATATGGCTCTTTTGCCAGTAGTCATACAGCATAGCACCTGTCAAGCAGAAGGCAGCATGGATGGGCGGGGAATAGAACTGGAGTGAGAGAGGTTTTAAATCAACAGCCTCGTTGGCATTTCAATTCAAACGCGGATTTCTCGGTAACAGAGGAACGGACTAACCATGTAAAAGAATAGCTGGACTTGTAAACAAAAGAGCTACATGTGCATATTAATAGTTTGGGGATGAAATAGTGCTGACATATTCCCTTTAAAGAGAGTTTGTAATTGTAAACTGACAGTTTAACTAAGCATATAGCCTTTAAAGGGACTAATCACTACCTCCATTCTGCATAAACTAAAGTTTAATCAAATAAGTTAATTAGGATGCTCGGTGCACCATTGGTGTTGTCAAGAGGCTTAGGGGTACTTCACACACAGCAGCGATCTCAGTAGCGATCTCGCTAAGTCACGGTTTTTGTGACGCAGCAGTGACCTCATTAGCGATCTCGCTGTGTGTGACACTGAGCAGCGATCTGGCCCCTGCTGTGAGATCGCTGCTCGTTACACCCAGCCCTGGTTCATTTTTTTATTGTTGCTCTCCCGCTGATAAGCACACATCGCTGTGTGTGACAGCGAGAGAGCAACAATCCTGAATGTGCAGGGAGCAGGAGCCGGCATCTGACAGCCTGCGGTAAGCTATAACCAAGGTAAATACTATATATAGATATTTACCTTCGTTACCAGCCTCCGCAGCGGTCACGCTGCCAGTGCCGGCTCCTGCTCCCTGCACACGCTAAGCTAAGCGGTGTGCGCTGGTAACTAAGATAAACATCGGATTACCATACCCGATGTTTACCTTAGTTACCAGTGTCCGCAGCTTCCAGACGCCGGCTCCGTGCAAGCGCAGCGTCGCTTGCATGTCGCTGCTGGCTGGGGGCTGGTCACTGGTGAGATCTGCCTGTTTGACAGCTCACCAGCGACCATGTAGCGACGCAGCAGTGATCTTGACCAGGTCAGATCGCTGGTGGGATCGCTGCTGCGTCGCTAAAGTATGACGGTACCCTTAGTGCAACGTTCTGTTTACTGGTTTTACATATCCTGCCTCTTTCACTTGTGATTGAAAGCACTGTCTTCCCTGAGCTTTCTCTGCAGAAAATGCTCATTCCAGTCATATCAGTGTTGACCAGGAGACCCGTGCCCAGTTCAGAAACTCGGCCAGGTTTCACGTATGACTGAATTTGACCTCATAAAAGTGGCCCCACCAAACACTTTAGGCAGGGGCCTCCACTAACCATTCTCAGGTCCTGGGCACAAGACAAGTGCAAGTATTTAAGGAAACAGAGTAGAGTAGAAAAGGGCAATTGTAGGTCAGATCACAAGGAGCCAAGAAAAAAAGAAAAGATTTTTTTAATAATTCTATGTTATTACTATACTTGTAAAAATCTTATAAATGTGATAACAGTCCTAGAAACATGACAAGGACTACGAAATCCCAGAGCTGTGCACATTCCACGCAGCTGTGTCAGTTGTATAGATTTCAGAATTGTAACAGTTATATTGAGGAGATGCATAGTTTGGATAATTCACAATAATGTGGTGTTTCAATAGATTTTACACGCTCTTCCCCCACATTTCCCATGATTCTGTCATTGCCAAACTGCGCATATTATGGCTTTGTGTCTGCTTAAGTAATTATTCTGCTATTAACCTACCAGCCCAAAGGTGTAAAGGGAACACTTATTGAATATTGACAATGGTGAATCATTTGCCATTATTGCAAAACTAAAGCATGAACACAATGATAGCTTAACCCTTTCAAGACCTGGCAATTTTTGATTTTTTTGCTTTTATTACCTCCTACCGCCCTCTGTTCTTACAAGAGCCATAACTTTTTTTTTTTACGTTTTTTGTTACTTATTGCTGGAAGGGCTGTAGTTTGGAATGATACCATTCATTTTACCATAAGATTTATTGAATAACAGAAAAGAAAAAAATTCCAAGTGAAAAAAAAATGTAAATTTGCTTTAGTTTATTTTGTTATGGTGTTCATTGTATGTTATGTGACGCCCCTGCGGTAACCAGGTGTCACAAAAACAAGGTAACAACAAGGTAACAGGTCGCGTACATACATGACTGTGCCAGTCATTACACACACCAGCACACCAGGACACATACATTTCACAACCAGGGTGGGAGACCCCTCTTAGAACTAGGTGACAGGGCTGGGCACTGTGAGCTAACAGGCAGCCAAACAGGGAAAGGAGGGACCAGACCTGGGGAAGGAGCGAGTGACCTGGGGAGTGAGGCTACCCAGCGGAAGACAGAGAGGGAGAAAGAAGTTGAAAGAGGAAGGAGTTGAGGAGAAAAGTGAGCGGTGGTAAAAGGACAAGTGTCAAGACAGACAAAGGAATCTTGAGACACAGTGAAAGTAGCAAAGACCCCGCAAAGACCCGAGTAGAAAGATCAGCCACTCAGAGGAGAAAGTAGCTTGTGAGCGAGAGAGCAAGATCCAAGGACAGAGGGATCCTGTGGGGTGGACAACTAGGGCTCCCAGTACTTTGCAAGCACGGGGTGCAGATCCCAGAACAGACCAGGACTTCAAGCCATATGTTAACTCTGCCAGGTGGGTGGGTTTTCAGGACTCATCTGCCACCACTAATGTCCAAGGCAACAGCAACAAAGGGAGGACTGGGACATATTCCCTTAAACAGTCAAAGCTGCCTGTGGCAGGACCCAGACACCAAGAGGACCTCTAAGTGCTCCATGCCAGGGAGGACTGTCAAATAGACCAGAGTGCAAAGGTGAGAGGGTGGCACCAGGTTGGCTGGTACAGCTATAAAGGACACGGGCGCACCTGGGATCCAGCACGTCTCCAGGGTGCAAATCCAGTAAGACAACCAAACTGCACTCCCTGTCTGGACTGCTTTATTGCGCCTTCACGTTAACCCTTCACCTACCCCTGGGGAAAAGCCCTGCTCGCGGAGGGCTCCACCATCTACGCTGCCCCCATCCATCAACCCCTTGTGGGAACGCACAGCGGCGGCCCTACCATCTCTGGCCGCAAACCGCGAGTGGCGTAGTGGGACTTTTTATTATATTATTTTTCTTTTATTTTCATTTAAAACTGGTCGACGGTGCCTCCGGATCCGGAACCCCCCGAGCCACGGACCATCCGGATCCAAACAGCCCGGCTGCCCCGAAGCGCGACAGATACAATTGACATGTCAATGTGATTCACCAGGTGAGTACGAAAACAATGATGCCAAGCTTATATGTTGGTTTTTTTTGGGTGGGGTAGTGGTTTAAAAAAATTCTGAACTTTGCAAGAAAAAAAATGTTTGTCTCAATTTTCTGAGACCCCTAACTTTTTTTCTTTTTTAAATTAGCTTCTTTTTGACTTTTTTTATTGATACCTCATGGAATATATATTATATTTATTGCTTTATATAATATATTTATTGCTTTTTATGTCCTTTTTGGGGAAGTGCGGCACTTGAAAAGCGGGAATTTTTTTAACTTCGGTGTTTCATGTAAGGTTTAAATAATTGTAGATTTTGACAAGAATTTTATGGAGCCAATACTATATGTTTGTTTGTTTTTTCCATTGCTATTTATTTTATTTTTGAACAGAGAAAACGAAGATGAACATATTCTGTATATATATATATATATATATATATATATATATATATTTAGATTTAGATTTAGATTTTACTTTGTAAAGTTGATAAAATCCATTTTAATAATGCAATTCAGGTGTATTTCTCATCCTTTTCAATTGCACTCTGACGCCACCGAAAGAAAGTGCTATTAGTCATGGCTGCAAGATGGAAGTTATCTTCAGAATTCAGTGCTGATTTTGACCTTCCTGAAAAAATACCCATCACTGACAATTTCTTTGGAACCACAGAACAGTCATCATCCCCTGTGAATACATCCACGGTTAGAAGTGGTTTCCAGTCATCTGCCACGTGTTGATAGCCATGGGAGCTAATGAAGAGATTTGCCATTTAGCCTCATTGACACTTCATAGTCGGATTGTTCCCAGAAGAGCAATCATTGAGAAAGAATGAACTACCCCAACTAGACAACTCCCCGTCCAATTATCTTCTTAGCTGAAGCGTTGAGAATAGGATCTCTCGCAGCTGAAGCCATCTGGTTTCAAGACCTCTAAAATTTTAAGGGGTCGGAATTTTTGACTACCGCCTTTTAAAGCTCCTGTAGATATGTTTTTACTGCTTTTCTGTCAAGGTTCTCCTCAAGAGCTAAAAAAGGTTATATGAGATTACAAAAACATGGCTACTTTCTTTCAAAGATGCAATTTGTCTCATTCATGAAATATATCGAAGAAGTTGTCCTCCTTTGGGGATACTTTATTGCATATATTAGGGACTAAAAATAATTTCTGAAATTGGATTTCATTAAAAATTTTGCACAGTTTGCCTTCTATATAGCCTGTGTCTTGTACTTTCTAATGCTGGATGCAGAATGAGTTAACAGAGAATCTATCATCGAGCTCCTTCTGATCCAGTGGGAGCATTTGTAACTCATATATCCTTTTTTTCTGAGCGCCTCGCAGCTGATTTATGACTACAGATGACATCAAAATTGAAAAAAAAAAGCCAAATTGAGCACAGTTTAGAATAAAACTTAAAGGGATTGTCCACTACTAGAACAACCCCTTGTCATTCCACGTTTCCCCAGGTAAAATAAAACAGCCTATACTCACCTCCCATACTGGCGCCATTCTATTGGTGATGCGGTTTGCTTTCCCAGAGCTCATGTGATGTTGTGACTTCACGCGAGCCGCTCGTCTAATCAACTCTGGCTTCTGTCTCCTCGCCTTTGGAAAACAGGCGCAATCAACAGGAAGTGAGTGAAAGCCACAGTGGTCACTTCCTGTTGATTAGATTGTTTGTCTGAAGGAAGAGAAGGAAGAGAGAGACAACAGAGGTGATTGGGCACGGGGATCGTGTAGTGTTACATGAGCCCCGACACCGCTGGAATAGTAACTACATGGGAGGGGAGTATAAGCTTTTTTTATTTTAGCTCGGGAAACGTGGACTCAGAAGGGGTTGTCCTAGTAGTGGACAACCCCTTTAACAGGAAAAAATATTTTTTAGCCCAAAATTTATGCATTTAAGTGAAAAAAGTAAATTTGCCCTAAAGTAGACAGCCACTTTTAAGTATTGCAGTTAAACCCACATGGGATTTAACTGCAATTTCAAACACAGCATATAGATTAGAGTGTGCTGTATGTAAATATATATATTTTTTTATTTTAGTTTTGTATTCATTTATTTTGCTGTGTCAAACAACCCCTTAAATTAAATTGATGGTAAATGATCAGTAAATTTACATTTATGATGAATCTTAATAGTACAAAAAAAATTAAAGAACGACCACTTGGCTTTATTCTACAGTCACAACTAAAGGACATTAAAGCTAGAGGAAGTGTACAACGGATCTATATCTGAAACAGGAATGCGTCATTAATGTAAAATCTATTGTGTCGAAATGTTTGTTCCATCCATAACAAATTTGGTAGGAACTTCTTCAAAGTTTACAAATTGCTCAGTCACCAGCTCTCTACTCCACTAATGATACACCAAAATAAAGTTCAAAGTTCTAAGGAGGTGACTGCATACTTGAGTCACAGAACTGATTCTCTGTGGAAACTAATACAGACAAATCCAACTGTATGTGAGCATGAGACCAGAGGCCCAACCCCACATCCAAACACCCTTGTAAATGGAAGATGGTTTAATATTAACCTTTAGCAATATTAAATAAGAACTAAGTTTCTATATTTGTATTTCCTAAAGTAGTAACATACCTTGAAGGCTTTCTTTTCCTTTCATTTCAGCAAATTATCACCTATCCACATGTCAACGGTTTAAACCCCCCCAACAATGGCAAGATTGGGGATCTGAAGTGCCTCATTTTAATAGAGCCGTGGAAGAGCTGTTTTGTAAATGCTTAAAGTGTTATTCCCAAACAAGTAAATTATGATTTTATTCTTTAGGAATCCCAAAAATAGAGATCTGAAGTTCAATAATGGGGCTCTGCGTCTTGAAGGGAGTGGAGGGTGCACGTGCTTGATCTCTGTTCAATTCATTGTGTATGGGATAATGGAAATAGGTGAGCAATGTACTCTCTTATTTCTTCCAGTCCCCTACACAAAGAATGGAGGGGAGGCTGAGCATGCACAGCTCCCCTACATTCAAGACGGGGCTATGCAGAGCCTTGTCCTTGGAATTACTTAAGGTCCCAGCAATCAGACCCCTGCAAAAAGGGGGGAAAAAAATCTCTTTTGGGAATAACTCTTTAATAACTTGCTAAATAGAAACGACCCTAAATGGGTTGTCCAATACTTTAGCACTGATGAACTACCCTAAAGATACACCATCGAAGTCTATTCGTCCAGGGTCAGACACCCCACACCCCCACCGATCAGCTGTTTCGGTGCCGGCGGCAGGAGGCAGATGGAAAGGCTCAGTTTTGGAGCTGCCCCATCAACTGATAGCGGCTGCGGCCGAGTAGTGCTCATCTGCCTCGCATTCAAATCAATAGGAGACGTAAGTGCAGTACCAAGCCACGGCCGCTATCAGCAGATGAAGCCGCTCCGGAACCAGTGCTGGATTTCCAATTAGGCACAGTAGGCACTGTGTGTAGGGCCTATGAATTTTTTAGGGCCTACGAACTGTAGGAAAGAAATATACTGAGGTAAAAAAAAGTGAAATACAATTTTATGTGATTTTAGTAGGAACTTCCAATAAACTAGAATCATACAAATTTTGACAACATGCAGTTTTTTCCTTTTCTGTTTCTCCATCAAACAAGATATTTTGCATTTTCTGTGTAAGCTTTGTTTATACTCTGCATTTGCAACAAGCTCTTTTACAGCCTTTTCAAACTCATTGAATTTCTCTTCACTTTGAATATTAGCCAAGTATTGCAAATGTTCGTCATATAAATTAGCGATTGTGCATAACTCTATTCCAGTTTCTTGAACTACTTTGCTTACCAAGTTAATGTTCTTTAAGATATCTTCCCAAATGATGGTCATTAAAACCATTTCAAATCTGGTCAAATGTGTTAGTAAAGCATTGAGTTTGTCAACAACTGCTGGTTTTTGTCCTTCACTGTCAGCAATATGAACTAATACTATGCGGATATGTTTGTTAAAAACAGAGAATTTTAGGCAGTAAATTAATTTGCAATTACTGTTTCCAATGGAGTATGGAAACTTTCCATACATTTTGTATTTAACTTGGTGTTCCTAGGGCATACAAAGACCTATATCCAGCCCTGTCTGCAAGTGAGCATTTCCAGCTGCCGCAGACACCGAGAGCGGTTGATCAGCAGGAGTGCCAGATGTTGGACCCCAGACCGATCAGACATTGGTTACCTATCCTAAGGATAGGCCATTAATGTAAAACTAGTGGATAACGCCTTTAAGCCATCCATACATATAAAGGTAATTATTGTATGTATCATCTGGTGGATAGCTCTCTCTTCCGACACCCTCATACACAGTAATGTTCAGGTCAGCATTTTGTTGTTCCTCTGTTATATCCCTAGAAATGTGTTAGGAAATAAACAACTGGTTGTGGGCCTTACCCGCGTCAATATGGCTTGTCCCCACAAAGTCTGACATAAAAATCAATGCTGTTGGAGTCAGACTGTGCAAGGACACATCCTAGGAATGAGGGCAAAGAAAACCCATTTGTTAATTCAATCTCACATTTCTAGGAAGAACAACAAAGGGATAGCAAAACCAAGAGTTTTAAGAAAAGATGAACCGGCATTGTTATCTCTTGGGGGGCTACAAGATTTTACTATAACAGGCGTGACAGAAAAGCTATTAGCTCATCATTAGTTTTGAAGTTTATAAAATGAGCTATATAATCCACAGATGCCAAGCAAATAAATATTTCTGGAAGGTCCCATATGTAGAGACATTGGAGAGATTATGAGTCCACACACTTTTTGGATGTCATGTCAAAGATCCTGAAGAACAAACTAATCAACCTCTCCTCAGCCAGCAATGGCTGATAACAGGAAGCACTAACATGTATTTAACCCTATCAGTCAATGTAGAGAAGACTGACTTCCCAGACAAAGAACAGTGCCACCAAATATCTTCGTTGTAAAAATGTATGAAGGAGCGGAATGTATATAATAGTGATTGAGAATGAAGATATACACACGAATGCACAACAGTAAAACGAAACGCTTTGCAAGGGAAATTACAGAAGCCAGACGTGTATTTAAATAGAACCCACAGGAAAGTTTCAAGCAAAAAATATTCTCCATTATTTGACAGTGCATAAAACTGTAAAAGGATTAACCTTTTTGAATGACCTTTGCATTCCATTCCAAATGGCAAAGGGATAGGGGACATCTTTCCTAGAAAGAGATATAAATGTCTCGAATATTTTGGAGGCGCAAAACAAAAAAGTGCAAAAAATTCTAAAAAAGTGTAAAGATTTACAGCTAAAATAAAAAAGGGTATCAAATAAGTTATCAATGTTTAAAAGTTTTGTTTATTCAACCAATGAAAGTTGGCATCCAATTGGTTCCTTAACCCTAAAACGCATACCTGGGGCCTCGCAGGCCTGCTAGGTCATTTTTTTTCTATGGTAGATTGAATTGCTTGCGCGTTCTAGGGTTAAAGGAAAGGACTCATCATAAAATGAACTACATGTATTGTATTTTTTAAATCAGGTATGTGTGCGAATTTATTTTTTTTATTTTAGGCAATGTATTACAAATAAAAATTAGAAATGTTCACACTGAGGTCTTGTTAATACTTTAATTTCCAGTTGCTTCAGAAAATCCACATGTAAATTAGTGACAGTAAATACATTTTGACTATTTCTTTTTTATTAAAGCATCTAATGAGCGTGTGCAAAGGACATTGTGAAGGGAGGGGTTGCTGTGACAACGCCCATTGTGACTGGTGAATCCTGTGTTGTCAGAGATGTATAGAGGTGGTCATTGTAATCCTGCCTCTGATGATAAGGAGCCTGCTGAAAACTCTTCCTGAAAAGACTGAATAGAAGAGTATAAAAAAAATCCCCAGTTGCTGATGTGAAAATTACAAGATTACCAATTTTGTGTTTTGTAATAAACATCCTGATACGGAAAAAAAATATTGATGAAAATGTAAAGAAAAACACCCTCATCAAACGACATACGCTAAAATTTACAGGATATGAGAATTTCTTGTTTTAGCACATAAATCCTGAGGTCTTTTACTATTCAATGCACAGTTTAGTGTTGCTGGTACATACTTTGTGCTGCAGTTTTTTGACATTAGATACAAGTAAATGGAAGTACTCACCTTCCACACATGATTCAACCTCTTCCAAGTTTCTTAGCGTTATCCTCATTAGACTGGAATTTAACATAAGTTCATTGCGGTGAAGGGGCCACATGTATCGGGGGGCGGGGTTGACAAAGAAAATTCTTGTATCTCCAGTGGATACTTGGTTGTCACATATAGTGGGATCTCCGAATCCTCCAACCATCACTTTGTTTCCTCCATCCAGTAGGATCTCATTTGTTACAATTTCTCTGCCCTTTAGATATCTCCATACCCTAATCTAAAGGAGAAATAGTAAAAGTTTAGTAAGTATGAAGACTTCAAATCATTTTAACAATGTATCAATTAGTATCTGGCAAAATAATGACAATATAGAAGGAACTTGGCAGGGAGATTGCTCCAAACATCTTAGAGAACTAACCACAGATCTTCTCCGGATGTAGGCTTTCACAAATTCTCCTGTTTCTTCATGTAATCCCAGACAGACTGGATGATGTGAGGTCAAAGCTCTGTGATACTTTCAGGACTCCTTATTCTTCTTTACGCTGATGATAATTCATAATGACATTGGCTTGATGTTTAGGGTAATTTTTCTGCTAGAATGCCTTTGGAGTCAGACATCACCCTGATGTTACTGCATGAAAGATAAGTATCTTCCTGTATTCCTCAGCATTATGGACACCTACAAAATGGGCCACGTTGATGACCGTAGATGCAATAGTTGCATCCAGGAAAATTTAGTGCAGTAGACATAAGGTACATCATGCTTACCGCCAAAATCTGAAGATGCCCAGCAGTGCCATGAGCTCACAACTGGCAGCAACCAGTGGAACTCTGCTAAATCCATCTATTGTTTAGAAAAGTCTGGCTGGAACTGGTCTTCATGGAAGAATTGCAGCCAAAAAGCCATAACTTCTATATGGAAGCAAGGTCAAGTGACTTCACTATGTTCAAAAACATAGAAACTGGGATGCAGGCAAATAGTGACAGGTATTCTGGACCAATGAATGAAAATGTGAAATATTTGGCTGTAAGAAAAGGAATTTTGTCACCAAAGAGCTTGAGAGTGACACAACAATGATTATCTACAGGAACTGTGGAGCATAAAGGAGGATCTTTGCAAGTTTGGGACTGAATTGCAGCAAATAAGGTTGGGAATTCAGACAGGATACTGGTGTTTTTAAAGGGAACCTGTCAGGTCCACTATGCCCTCCAAGCTAGCAGCAATCAGAGCTGTATACTTAAATTCAGTCCCTAACCAGTTTCACTAGCTTTCAGGGGCATTAGTTCCCCAGACTAGTCGGCACTCTTTCCACGTTATGACGTTCCAGTGGGAGGGATAACATGATTTCCATGAGCCAGTGTCATCGCCAGCTCCTGGAAGTCTTGCGCATACGCATTGCTCATTTTGGCTGCTTCAGACAGATAATTATCCATCATTAGAGTTGAGCGAATACCTAGCTATTCGTACTCGCTATACTCATAACGAGTACTGTCTAATACTCGCGTATTCATTCCGAATAGCGTGTGCAATGCAAGTCAATCGGTAAAAACTAGAAATTTAAGAGTAACCGGAATTCTGCATTATTCGCAACTCGTAGGAAGACTACGGCATTTGGGTTACTCATTACTTTGCAAGTATTCCCCATTGACTTGCATTGCACACACTATTTGCAATTAATACCCAAGTATTAGGCAGCACTCGTTATGCGTATAGCAAGTAAAAAATAGTAAGGTACTCGCTCAACTCTATCCATCATGCATTATAAGGGAGGTGTCTGAATGGCTCCAAAACTTATTCTGAGCAGTAAAATGATCCCAAACATAAAGGCAATAGAACTAGCTTCAATGTAAAAAATAAGGAATCCTGTAAGTGATGATTTGGCTCCCATGGAGCCCAGATCTCATCATCATTGACTCTCTGTGGAATTACATGAAGAGACAGAATGATCTTTACAAGCCTTATCCACAGAAGATCTGTGGTCAGGTCCCCAACATGTTTGGAACAATCTCCAGCCGAGTTCCTATATAAACTGCGTATATGTTACAAGTTACAAGAACTGACGGAGGCAAAAGGAGGTTACCAAATATTGAAGTGATTTATATTTCTCTTTTGTTCATTCAATTTGCATTTTGTTAATAGATAAAAATAAATTATTAACACTTTTATTTTTGAAACCCTTCTTACTTTGCAACAATGTTTTCACACCCTCCTAAATCTTTTGCACAGTACTGGAAGTAAAAAAATAAATTGCCCCTAAAGATTGAAAGTATCTTGTTTGTTAGGAAGAGGAAGTGTAGATAACTTCAGATTCTACTTACATATATATAATTCTAAAAAGCACTAAATACACACAAGTCTTCTATGGTAAGATCTATTAGGTAACACAATACTCAAACAAACAGAACAAACAAAAGCAGAAAAGTATCTACCACTTCACAGCAATCCTAGAATCAGGGCAGGTATACAGAGTTCAGAAGAGTCACACACTTCCTACAATGTTAGCTGTGGGTGTATACGGTGGCAAAACAACTTCAATCAATTTTGGCAACTTTCTGATGAAAGATCACTGCACAAGACACATAGCTCAGAACTGCCTCTAGTCCATTTTAATGGCAAGTCAGAGCAGTAATACTGTAAAACAGCCCATTTATTATAATCGTGATCTAGTCAGGTTAGATAAATGTATCTGGCCTTCCCTCGTTTCTAGGCCAAGGACACAGGATTGTGAAGTTCTGTCCTCTGAGGCTGTGAGCATTTCTTATTTATAAAGTTATACTTGGAGTTTGATTCAGACAGCATACAGACTGAAGAAGAATTAAGTGGTGTAAGAAAACGGGCAAAAAAACAATATAAATAATAAAAGATAATAATGGATAAATAACAAAGGATAACAAACCTTCCAGACTGCTTATGAATGTTTTTTTAACCCCTTCACAACCTATGATGTACTAGTATGTCATAGGTTGTGTACTTTCCTTTGATGTGGGCTCATGCAGCGATCACGTGTTTCCCAGCATGTCGGCTGATCTGATCAGCCTATATATGGCTCTAACAGGCAAGGGTGGAACAGAAATCGAATTGCACCTGTTAACTTGTTAAATCCCATTGTCAATCTCTGGCAGTGGGATTTAACAAGCGCCAGCAGAGAGCGCGTCATTCCCCGCTACCATTGGTGGCCCCATGTGTTGATGATGGGGGCTGAGGGGTTGTTATGACAGCACGCTGTTATCTGATGACCCCTGTCACTGTCATGATGTAGTTCCTGTGAACACCAGCTGAGCACTACCATTCATAGGAGATAGTGATTTCTGCTCTGTACAGTATAAG
This sequence comes from Anomaloglossus baeobatrachus, assembly GCF_048569485.1. Classification (NCBI taxonomy): domain Eukaryota; kingdom Metazoa; phylum Chordata; class Amphibia; order Anura; family Aromobatidae; genus Anomaloglossus; species Anomaloglossus baeobatrachus. The sequence continues at coordinate 160,660,238 of NC_134363.1, read as the reverse complement.
CGATCAGATGATCGCACCTTCAAGTTTAGTAAAAACAAAAAAATGTAAAAAAACGTATTTCACAATATTAAAAAAAGTTCAAATCACCCCCCTTGAAAATAAAACAATTGCAAAAAACAAAAAAAATGCACATAGTTGGTATTGCTGAGTACAGAAATGCCCAATCTATCAAAATATAAAATAAATGTATCTGATCGGTAACGAGAGTGACGAGAAAAATAAATCAAAACACCAGAAATTACGTTTTTGGGGGGTCCCTGCAATAAAATGAAGTAACAGGTGACCAAAACATTGCATGTACCCAAAAATGGTGGTGATGTCAGGTCAGGATGCAAAAAATAAGCCATCACTAAGCCCCAAATCCTCTAAACTGAGAACACTGCGGGTCTCGAAAAATGGCACCAAACACACAATTCTTTTTTGGACAAATTTCTGAATTTTTTCACCAATTAAAAAAACAAAACAAAACTATACGTTTTGTAGCTACGTACTTGTACTGATCTGGGGAATGCCAGGTTAGTTTTACTATACAGGAACATGGTAATTAAAAAACCCCAAAAACTATTGTGAAATTGCACTTTTTGTGCAATTTCACCATACTTGGAATTTATTTCTCTTTTTCCCGTACACTATGGGGCAGAATGAATGGTGTCATTCAAAAGTACAACTCATCCCACAAAAAAAAATAAATCCCTCATATGGATATATTGACGGAAAAATAAAAGTTATGGCTCTTGGAAGAAAGGGAGGCAAAAACGAAGAATCATTGGGTAAAGAAGGGGGCTAAGGTTTTATAGGCCTTTGTCATATTTGACATCTAAAGTAATAAGATGAAGCAACTTTGCAAAAAGTCTCATCGAAAACTAATCTCGATGGATACTGACAGTAAATAAAATCGACAATTTATTTCATTCTGTAGTCAGTTGTAACTCAACTTGACCCTCTTCTTTGCAAATAGACTAGTGCGTGTGTATGGAAAGCTGTAATGAACATCAGAATTGGCCCACGCTCCAGCGTCATTGCTCTGACGGCCTCTGTTGGACTAAAAGTGATGACAAGTCCTTTGACCTTACAGCCATTGTTGTCGGATCATTGATAGTTGGGATGTAATGAATTCTAGTGACAAGTAAGGGGTGCTTCACACACAGCGAGCTCGCTGCCGAGATCGCTGCTGAGTCACGCTTTTTGTGACGCAGCAGTGACCTCATTAGCGATCTCGCTGTGTGTGACACTGAGCAGCGATCTGGCCCCTGCTGCGAGATCGCTGCTCGTTACACACAGCCCTGGTTCGTTTTCTTCAAAGCCGCTCTCCCGCTGTGACACACAGATCGCTGTGTGTGACAGCGAGAGAGCGACAAATGAAGCGAGCAGGGAGCAGGAGCCGGCGTCTGACAGCTGAGGTAAGCTTGTAACCAAGATAAACATCGGGTAACCAAGGTGGTTACCCGATATTTACCTTAGTTACCAGCCTCCGCAGCTCTCACGCTGCCTGTGCTGCCGGCTCCGGCTCTCTGCACATGTAGCTGCTGTACACATCGGGTTAATTAACCCGATGTGTACAGCAGCTAGGAGAGCAAGGAGCCAGTGCTAAGCAGTGTGCGCGGCTCCCTGCTCTCTGCACATGTAGCTGCATTACACATCGGGTTAATTAACCCGATGTGTAATGCAGCTAGGAGAGCAAGGAGCCAGCGCTCAGTGTGCGCGGCTCCCTGCTCTCTGCACACAGCACTGGTAACTAATGTAAACATCGGGTAACCATACCCGATGTTTACCTTAGTTACCAGTCTCCGCAGCTTCCAGTCGGCGGCTCCATGCAAGCGCAGCGTCGCTTGCACGTCGCTGCTGGCTGGGGGCTGTTCAGTGGTCGCTGGTGAGATCTGCCTGTTTGACAGCTCACCAGCGACCATGTAGCGATGCAGCAGCGATCCTGACCAGGTCAGATCGCTGGTCGGATCGCTGCTGCATCGCTAAGTGTGAAGGTACCCTAAGGCATTCTATGTTTCTTTCTATCAGTTGTTTCATATTTAACCCCTTGTAAAATTTAAAAAGAGCAGATACCCCTTTAAATGAGCAGAAACTCTTTAGAGGGAACCTGTTACCAGATTATGGATTAACAGATTACCAGATAAACGGTAATAAAGGGGTATCTCCTCATTTAAAGAGGTTCTGCTCATTTAAAGGGAACCTGTCACCAGATTTGGTGACTATAAGCTGCAGCAACCACCAGTGGACTCATATACAGCATTCTAGCATGCTGTATATATTATCACTTTATAACACTCACCTAAACAGTCGGTGCGGTGCAGACTGGTCGGATGGTTGTCTCCGTTCTCTGGGTCCTGTGCCTTCTCTTTCAGCCATCTTTGTCCTACTTCTTCAGATGCCTTGGTGCATGACGCATCCTACGTCATCCACACTAGCCAGCATTGAGGTCCTGCGCAGGCGCACTTTGATCTGCCCTGAGCAGGGCAGATCAAAGTATTGTAGTGCACTTGCGCAGGACCTCAATGCTGGCTAGTGTGGATAACATAGAACGCGTCATGCACCTAGGCTTTAGAAGGATAAAGATGGCCAAAAGAGGAGGCACTGGTACCAGAGAACGGAGACACCCATTCGACCAGTCTGCACCGCACCGCCCCTTAGGTATTATAAAGTCATTTATGCTTTACACAGCGGCCTGGGCTCTTATATACAGCATGTTACAATGCTGTATATAAGAGCCCACTGGTGGTGGCCGCAGCTTATAGTCGCTAAATCTGGTGACAGGTTCCCTTTAAATGAGGAGATACCCCTGTAAATGAGCAGAACTTGTTTAAATGAGCAGGTACCCCTTTAAGTCCATTAGTTGATTCTTATGTACTTTTTATATTATTGCAAGCAATACAAACAAAGTGGAAACAAAATGTAAGTCCCCTTTCAACTAAAGAACTGGGATGCACTGATGTATAAAAAAATAAAATTTCTGTACATTTTCTTTAAGAATTCCTGATGATGAAAGATTAATGAACATTACAATAACATGATTTTAATCTGTTAAAGCAACATATAAAACTTAACTTAGAATAAAAAGGGAACCTAGGTTTAGACAAATGCTCTCATTTTTATACCCAGGATAGAGTTAGTGCAAAGATCTTAGAAACCTTACAAATAAATGCAGGCTCTGTTAAGCAGATCAAAGTGTATTTTGCAAAAAAAAAGGTGATGAGGGGGTCGTCAATTTTCTTCTATAAATGTTGGTGGATTCCACAAAAGATCACAGTCCTAATGCATACATCACTGAGCTAATGTTTGCACTCTGTAAACAGTGTTTTGTGATCTGCCTGCCTGGTAGAAATGACCTCCACAGCCTTTCACTGAATTATACTTTCTCAACTTTAGTAAAAGACCTTGAAAAATGCAACAACAAAAAAAATTAACAAAGAAAAAACAAAAACGCTCTACTCTAACTTGTATTCTCTTTCACATGTGAAACTATAATAACTGCATTGTGAAGCAAAGAATTTCCCCTAAGTTTCCTCATCCATTACCTATCATTGTAACTTAAGTGGAAGCTACCAATAGAAAATGATCTCACTATTTAAACAGGTTTTTATGTTAAATAGATTTTTTTAAAAAAGACATGCTTTTTTTTCCATCTCCCAATCTGTATTAAAGAAAAAAAAATAGAAATCTTGCACCATTCACGCTGGTTGCAGGTTACTTCCCATTTCAGTAAAATCACAAGCAGGTATGCATGAATAGACTGACTCAGGCCCTATCTTTAGTATTGAAGCATTTAATGAGCGTGTGCAAAGGTCACTGTGAAGGAAAAGGAGCAATGTGAGCTGTGACATCATAGTGAATGGTGGATACTTTGTTATCAGCTGCATAAAGAGCTTTTACCAGTCATTGCCTGTGACAATAATGAGACTTATGAAAAGTCTTTTGTAAAGAACAGGATGTCAGTCTGAAATAGCCCCAGTGGCCAATGTGAAATTTTGAAAATTCCTTTTTTTTTTTTTTTTAAATACAAATTTTAATACTTAAAAAAAAATTGGCAAAATTAAAAAAAAACTTTTTTTTTTTTTTCCAAAACGTTTTTTATTGATTTTTCAAATTTGTAAAAACATGACAAGTATCATTGCAAAAGAAGAACATTCGTCTGACAAAATGTGACATAGAGGTGGGTGATACCCCAATTTGGAGTTCCATGTTGCTGTTCGATTTAAGATAGTATACAGTAACATTAAACCAAAACATAGGTAATGAAATATAATATAACATATGCAATACAATTCGTTAAATCTCTGTGTCGTCCCTGAATGATTTCAATTTTGCTAGCGTGTCTTGGTATTCCCAACCGTCTCGTCTCCCCCTCCCGCCAGAGCCCCCTCCTAGGTGATTCTCAGTTTACCCAGGCTGTCCTGGATATCGCTCAGGATATACCACTCCGAGTGAACAAAAGGTGCCATCAGGTTAATTATTTCTCCCTGTGTGAATTGGCTTTCAATAAAATGTCTCCATCTCACAAAAAACTTGGCTGTCAACCCATCTTTATCCCTCTCCGCTTCTAGTTTTTCCCACTTCAGAAGGTTGTGTAGTTCGCCCACAACCTCCTTTATGGATGGGCCCTCCCTTTGAATCCAGTGTTTTAAGATGCAACGCTTAGCTATCATGGCTATGTCATGCATTATTGCGTATTTCCTCTTTTCCTGCGTGCTCGGTCCTCCTCCTACTCCTCCCTCAAAGGAGTGGAAAATCCACACCATTAAGTCTAGTTTGCTGAAAATTCCCCATGTTGACTGGGCAAATAGTCTGACTTGGTTCCAGAACCTAGCGATTGTCTCACATTCCCATAGCCCATGCAGCATATCCGTTTAAAAAAAAAAAAAAAAAAAAAAAAAAAAAAAAAAAAAAAAAAAAAAAAAAAAAAAAAAAAAAAAAAACTTTTAAAAAGGAATCTGGCACCAGGTTTTTGCCACCTAATCTGAGAGCAGCATAACGTGAGGGCAGAGGCTCTGATTCCAGCGAGGTGTCACTTACCGGGCTGCTTAGTGTAGTTTTGATAAAATCGCCATTTAAATCAGAACAAGATTATCATTACGGGACTACTTGGCACGCTGCAGGTAGTCCAGCATATTCATGAGCTCTGTATAACGGCTAGATCTGCAGCAGAGAAAACATTAATTTTATCAAAATGACAGCAAACAGCTCAGTAAGTGACACATCGCTGGAATCAGGGTCTTTGTCTCTAGATATGGAGGAGCAAAAACCTGGAATCAAATTCCCTTTAAAACACAAAAAATTGATTTACATGATTGGTAATTTTCGGAAGAGACAAATGGCTTTCTCCTTGATTTTTCACCCATTTAGACACTTTAGTCAAATCAAGCTAGCTGACAAACCAATATGACAAATCATTGTGGTCCCCCAAGGTTTGCCCCTGATTTTCTAGTTATATAGCCAAACATTCTTGGAATCATATCACCAATTTACCATTTCTTATCCAACTGTTAGGTTGTTTCTTAATCATCGAGGAACTTTTTAAGTTCTAGGCCCTAAGGTAAAAATATGTTTGTCACTTGAAAATAATGAGGGTTCAGACTGGTAAAAGAAGAGCTGTGATTGACAAAAAAAAAATAAAATGGGATGCTTTTTCAGAAGAGGGCTTTTTTGCTGTCTAATGCGGGTACTGAAAAACCTATGAAAGATTGGCAATAAATCTTTTGGGCGCCATAAGGGCAACAATTAAAGAGCAAATTATTGGGAACCTATCAGCAGTTTTTTGCTATGTTATCCTAGGGCAGCATGTGATAAATGCAGAGACCCTAATGCCAACGATGTGTCCCTTAATATACTTTGTGTTGCTATTTCAATAAAATCAGTGTTTTATCAGCAAGAGATTATAATTACAGGACTAGATGTCTTGTGTCTACTAGTCAACTGCTCTGTGTAACCCACTGATTGGCAGCTTTCTGTATAAACTATCTATTATCTGCTAGATTTGCAGCAGAGAAAATGGGGATTTTAGCACAACTGATCCACCCATGAAACTAAGTAATACATCGCTGGAATCAGGATCTCATGCTGCTCTCAAATAGGCAGAAAATGCCTGCTGATAGATAGCCTTTAAAGATGTGTTTTTTTTGTGATGGTTTCATTTATTTTTGGTCTTTAAATTGTTTCTCTCACAGTAAATGTTCTCCATTGTACAGATCTGTGATTGGGATTGACTAAATTTGAGTATGATTAAGCAAAATATATCTCTGCTTCTGTACCTTATTCAAGATTATTTACAATTTGTTTTTACGATTACATAGAAATGTTGGGGGCTAATTATGTAGGATCATTTACCGTATTTTTCGGACTATAAGACGCACCCTTGTTTTAGAGGAGGAAAAAATAAAATTAAAGTAAAAGAATGTGGTCATGACACACTGTTATTTTAATGCTCACAGTGTTACTGAGGTAATAATATCCCCAAATTCTGTCCTTATATCCTCCTTTCTGGGTACCTTGTATATGTGGCCCCCATCGTGGAATATGTATGTTCCCCATCATTGTGTGTGTGATTCTCCAATCTGGATTGTGTGTGTGTGTGTGTGTGTGTATAATGTGTGTGTGTGTGTGTGTATAGTTATAGTGTGTGCGTGTGTGTGTGTATAATGTGTGTGTCTGTGTGTATATAGTTATATAGTGTGTGTGTGTGTGTGTGTGTAAAGATATACATATATACATATATATATATATAATGTATGTATATGTGTATATGTATATGATCCAACCCCATCCAGGTGTACAGTAATGCCTTTATATATTATTTATTGCCTTACTTTTACTGATGTGCTGCTCACCATGCTTCAGTTTGGTCCTGGCATTACAAACAAAGTCTCACATATCTGAAGGACCTGCAGTGGTGTAATGAAGAGGCGGGCACTGTGCTGTTCTGTGCTGCTCTTTTCCACCCCTCTGCATTACATCACTGTAGGTCCTTGTCAACTACGGGAGACTGTTTCTAGTGCAGAGGCAGCAGGAGCAAAGTGAAAATAATTTGAGCCCTCAGCACAGAGACTGCGGCTGTGCTGTGAAGGTATGCCGTGCTCTGGCCCGGACACTGCAGTGATCTGCACTTCCCCCCGGGCCATACATGACTGCAGCGTCCCCCTGCTCCTTCCTCCTACACAGCGGACACACAGTCTCCCCAGCCTCTGCAGGAAGCCGGCGTCTGGAGCTCCCACGTGTGACCGCTGTTTACATTAAACACGTTTTCATTAGCTGCTCCTCACCCCCGCTGACTGCAGAGAGAGGTGGGCGGGGAGCAGCTAATGAATATTCACTGACTTTAAGCAGCGGGCACACGTGGTTTCTCCAGCAGCCGGCTTCCTGCAGCAGCGACCCTCCCTGCCTCCTGTGATCCCACTGCATAGCGCTGACTCCCCACAGTTCCCTACCCCGCAGCTTCAGACCATAAGACGCACCCCACACTTTCCTCCCAAATTTGGAGGAAAAAAAGTGCGTCTTATGGTCCGAAAAATACGGTATATTAAAGGGAACCTGTCATCAGAAATTTTGCACTAAACCTAAAAGATTCCCCCTCTGCCGCTCCTGGGCTGCATTCTAGCAATGTTCCTGTTGTTCTTGGGCCCCTTTCTGACCAAAATAAAGACTTTATAAAGTGGTACCTTTTTGTATTCAGATCTTGATAATGGTACACGGGGGCGGGCTCTCTGGTGGCCGTTAGTCTGCCTCCCTATCGCTTTAGGCCGTCCCCCATCGCGCAATTGCAAAGAGGTGACGTGAGGTAAGCTGGCCAGCGCTTGCGCAGAACGGTGGAGGCGGCGGTGAAAGCGCGACCACGAGATTATGGGTGGGTACTTGCTGATGAAAGTCACAGCGCCGCCCATAATCTCGCGCATGCGCAACACATCCCCAGCGGTCATACTGTGCACATTGCACAGTCCCGCGAGAGTGGCACGGCGCATGCACGAGATTATGGGCGGCCATAATCTCGTGCATGCGCCGTGCCACTCTCGCGGGACTGCAATGTGCAGTGTGACCGCTGGTGACGTGTTGCGCAAGCGCGAGATTATGGGCGGCGCTGTGATTTTCATCAGCAAGTACCCGACCATAATCTCGTGCACACGCTTCCACCACCGCCTCACCCGTTCTGCGCAAGCGCTAGCCAGCTTACCTCACGTCACCTCTTTGAAATTGCGCGATGGGGGACGGCCTAAAGCGACAGGGAGGCAGACTAACGACCACCAGAGAGCCCGCCCCCGTGTACCATTATCAAGATCTGAATACAAAAAGGTACCACTTTATAAAGTCTTTATTTTGGTCAGAAAGGGGGCACAAGAACAACAGGAACATTGCTAGAATGCAGCCCAGGAGCTGCAGAGAGGGAATCTTTTAGGTTTAGTGCAAAATTTCTGATGACAGGTTCCCTTTAACACTGTAGTCTTGCAGCGCTGGGGTCTTGGGTTCAAATCCCACCAAGCACATCTGCAAGGAGTTTATGAAGCAACTTTGCAAAAAGTCTCATCGAAAACTAATCTCGATGGATACTGACTTTAAATAAATCGACAATTTATTTTATTCTGTAGTCAGTAGTCCCCATGTTTGTGTGGGTTTCCTCAAGGATCTCTAGTTTCCTCCATCACTCCAAAGACATACAGATTGGGAATTTAAATTGTGAGCCCCAATGGACACAGAGTTGCCAATGTATGTAAAGTGCTGCGGAATTAATAGCGCTATATAAGTGAATAAATATTATTATTTTTCAATCACTGACTCGGCTGAGGGTTATCTTTCCTGGGAACAAAAGGATCTGGGATGAAACTCAACATGTCCGATCCTTTTTTTTTTCCCCCGAGATCAACTGTGAGAGAATAGTTTAGAGGCTCCTATACACATTACAGACTTTTTCTCTAATGTGTATTGAGGTCTTTACTACTGTTCTGGGTCATTTCTGTTCTCCAGTCTATTTGTGCTGGATAATAAAAAGAGATGCTTTAGGCAAACAGTACGCAGCTGAAGAACAGGCACAAAAAGCTTTTTCACCTTCTGTGACTCGGTATGATGAGTATCTGCACAGACAGCCCTGTGTGTGTTGTTTCCTCTCTCTGCTCTAATACACATGAGATACAGGGTAAGTTTGGTAAAAGTTTATTTAACAGAGAATAAACACAAGCTTACTCAGAATCCATTCATAAATTAGCTGTTAGGATACAGTTAGGTATAAAATGGAAATCTGCACTTGGCTTCCCCAAGTTTCACATGTAAAGCACAGGTGTCATATGGTAGAATTATCATGGCTCTGACTGGTACCTAGAGCTGGCAGCAAGTGCAATCTCAGCTACTCCCAGGGGCATAACTACAATAGGTGCAGAGGCTGCAATTGCACCCAGGCCCTGCAGTCCTAGGGTCCCCAAACACTCCATTTGGCCTATATAAAAAGACTAATGCTATTAAAGACTTTCAATAATTGGGGGGCCATTAGAACTTTTGCATTGGAGCCTATGAGCTTCAAAATTACACCACTGGCAGCACCTATAGTTATCTCCCATAAGGATGAGCCAATAATAAGAGGAATGAGCATTTTTAGGAACAACTATTGGTCAGTCTAAAACTGGCAAACACCTGTCAAATGAGCAAAAACAAACGTATCCATCATGTGCAATGATTTTTAGGCAGCACATTGACCAAATTGTGCTGCCGAGAACAGAATACTCTATGGGCACAGAATCATTGTATTAATGACCATTCTGTGCACATAGACCGCATGTCAGCTGTATAACCAGGCCATTAAACAGCCACTGATCGGCTTTCATGTAGTCAATCAGCGATAATTTAATGGTAGCCGTCAGCACGTCTAAATGAGCCATCACACACATGATCAGTAACAATATACAAAAACTCCCCATTAATTAGTACACGTCTCCTCGGGACTCCCAATCTATGTGTTATTTGGGTACATGCACATAAATATTAATATAAAGACTTAATTAACCAAGTATATTGTGCCTTGGAAAAACGTCATCCACACTCCCTGAGGAAGTCACACGTGACGAAACGCGCATCAGGAACGGAGGCATACGGGACTAATTGGCCAAATACCAGGTAACATCTATACATCCTATATTTGATTATTGCCATTGTTACCACTGTTGGTTCCTAATCAGCATCACACGTCTTATTTATACGTATTTAGCAACTATCATGCTGAGTACTTCACTACAATGCTAGTGCATGGCCTTTTATGCATGAATTATTACGATTTTAAATATTGCCTAATTTATACACAATTTTGTAATTGTTTGAATCTTATTTACAACTACAACACACTGGTTTCTGTCTATTCTCAGGACATTAGCTATTTTTGGTAATTTGTTATCTGTATGATCCTTGATTACAAATTATACCCTCTATTGCCTTCTTATAAGGAAACCCTGTCTGTTAATGCACTTTATATATCAAAATTACTGTAGAGGTTACTACTTTTAATCTATTTAAGAAAGTATTTTCTTTTAAAATTAATCAGTCTATTTTATGTCGCTTTGACCCCCACTGGTAGAGGGATCTTTCTCACTATTTGCGAGGGTCATTTTTAGATACATTGATATAAAAACTATGCAATATACGGCCAAACAAAAAGGGACACCTACTGAGCAGCAGTGGGTACCTGTGCTAATTGGTACAAGTCTGATCTGGGTGTCCTTTGCAGCCACCTTGTACTACAGAAATTGTGTAGCTCACTATAAACAGGACGTTTTCTGAATAGAAGCCGTCATTCACTCGGACAAACCTGTGGCTCAGCCATGGGTGCAGCACATGACTGACCTCCGACTGCCTACCTGCACCTATACTTTAATCTTTATTGAAACAAATTGTAATAAAAACAGGGTGTCATAATAGGACAGTGCACAAGGTGGCGTACCAAGGTGGTGAGCAACAGGTGTCCGGCCATAGTAATATCAATCAAAAAGCCTAAAGTGGGATAAGTAATACCAGGAACCACAGATAGATAAAGTCAAGGTATAAGACCCTGTGGCCAGAGGACAAACCCAAAGTGGCAGATCATGAGATAAACATTAAAGACCGGAGATCACCTTACTCACTGCAGAAATGGCGCCAGGTCCTGCCTACGCACGTTTCGGCACTAGCCTTCATCAGGCCACGCCCCCATGATACAATTTGTTTCAATAAAGATTAACGTTTTAATCACATTGTTTTCCTGGTTCTCCTTGTGTGTGAATTGGTATAGATCTATTCTTGAACCGGCTATATATCCATTCTGTTATATCCATTGGGTGATGGTACTATCTCTCAATTTTGAGAGACCACTAAAAATTATTTTCCCCTGAATATATAAGAATTTTGGCTGAAGGTTTGTTCTGCACCTATACTTGCAAATTAAAATAATTGGAAAGTAAACTCAAGATAAACAACAAGTGGTACCTGTGGCTCAGGCTTACATCCCAATAATGGGTAGCATAAAATCACCATTTTTTTAATAAGTTTATCTGGTGTCACTGCACTTTAACATTGGTGTCAATACAAGAGACCTACGTAAAGTAATGGACAAAGTGTACTACACCTGACAATCTTGGACAGTTGTTGCAGGTATGTGTAGTTGTAAGGTCATAGGCACCATGTTCTCCACCAATGTGGATGTCAACGGTGCCAGATAACCCTTTTAATGACTTATTGAACTAACTGAAATCTGATCTTAAGGGTCTGGTTCAACAGTGTGATTACAGAATGCGGCCAAATACCTCTCTCACAAGTGGGATGAACAAATTTGTTGGCAACACTTCACTCATGTGCTCATTTGCTGCACAGGTGGGCATGGCTTTCAGCTCCATAGGACCATACTCTCAAACTTTCTTTGTTCAACTGACTAACGACTGTGTGGACTAACTGACAAGACACATAACACACTACAGCTGCCTACCTAGAATTACCATGAATGCAATATGCATCAGTCTATTAACCTTTACTCTTTGTTAAATCTATCATTCTCTTTACTCTTCATTTTCTTTCACTTCCACTCTCTTAACTCTGGAATGTCAAGTATCTGCTTAGCAAATGTTGTATGCTATCCATTCTGATGTATCATCAGATTACAGAGTAACACACAAAGCAGGCCCATAACGAACTGAACCTATCACGAACCGTACATACAGTGCTTTGGGAAAATATTCGGCTCCCTTTAATTTTTCAACCTTTGCCCACATTTCAGGCTTCAAACATAAAGATAAAAAAGGTAATGTTATGGTGAAGAATCAACAAGTGGGACACAATTGTGAATTTGAATAAAATTTATTGCTTATTTTAAACTTAAAAAAAAACAAGAAAAAAAACCTGAAAAGTGGGGCGTGCAATATTATTCGTCCCTTTTAAGTTAATACTTTGTAGTTTGAGGTATGTCTCTGAGTTTTGCGCATCGAGAGACTGAAATTATTGCCCATTCTTCCTTTACAAATAGCTCGAGCTGAGTGAGGATGGATGGAGAGCGTTTGTGAACAGCAGTTTTCAGCTCTTTCCGAAGATTCTCGATTGGATTCAGGTCTGGACTGTGACTTGGTCATTCTAATACCTGGATACGATTATTTGTGAAGTATTCCATTGTAGACTTTGCTTTATGTTTGGGATCATTGTCTTTTTGGAAGACAAATGTCCATCACAGTGTCAGGTCTTTTGCAGACTCTAAGGCCGGCTTTGCGCACTACAACATCGCAGGTGCGATGTCGGTGGGGTCAAATCGAAAGTGACGCACATCCGGCGTCACTTGCGATGTCATAGTGTGTAAAACCTTTTCGATATGATGAACGAGCGCAAAAGCATCGTTATCGTATCATCGGTATATTCTCCGACATTTCCATAATGCCGGTGCAGCGACAGGTACGATGTAGTTCCTCGTTCCTGTGGCAGCACACATCGCTGTGTGTAAAGCCGCAGGAGCGAGGAACACCACCTTAACTGCGTCCCGGGTGCTATGAAAAGGAAGGAGGTGGGTGGGATGTTTACATCCTGCTCATCTCCGCCCCTCCGCTGCTATTGGCCGCCTGCCGTGTGACGTCGCTGTGACGCCCCACGACCCGCCCCCTTAGGAAGGAGGAAGGAGGCGGGTCGCCGGCCAGAGTGACGTCACAGGACAGGTGAGTGCGTGTGAAGCTGCCGTAGCGATAATGTTCGCTACGGCAGCTATCACAAGATATCGCTGCTGCGACGGGGGCGAGGACTATCGCGCTCGACATCGCAGCATCGGCTTGCGATGTCGCAGCGTGCAAAGTACCCCTAACAGGTTTTCTTCAAGAATGGCCCTGTATTTGGCTTCATCCATCAAGAAAAGAGGGCCCAAACCATGATACAGCCACCACCATGTTTGACAGTGGGGATGGTGTGTTCAGGGTGATGAGCTGTGTTGCTTTTACGCCAAATATATTGTTTGGCATTGTGCCCAAATAGTTCGATTTTGGTGTCATTTGACCAGAGCACCTTCTTCCACTTTTGGTGTGGCTTGTGGCAAACTTTAAACGACACTTTTTATGAATATTTTTAAGAAATTGCTTTTTCCTTGCCACTCTTCCATAAAGGCCAGATTTGTGTACTGTACGACTGATTGTTGTTCTATGGACAGACTCTCCCACCTCAGCTGTAGATCTCTGCAGTTTATCTAGAGTGATCAGGGGCCTCTTGGCTGCATCTCTGATCAGTCTTCTCCTTGTTTGAGATGAAAGTTTGGATAGACGGCCAGGTCTTGGTAGATTTGCAATGGTACGATACTCCTTCCATTTCAATATGATCACTTGCACAGTGCTCCTTGGGATGTTTAAAGTTTTGAAAATCTTTTTGTAACCAAATCCAGCTTTACACTTCTCCACAACAGTATCACGGACCTGCCTGTTGTGTTCCTTGGACTTCATGATGCAATATGCGCTTTAAGCAGAACACTGAGACTATCACAAAGCACTTGATTACACACAGGTGGCTTATATTTATCATCAGTCATTTTGGACAACATTGGATCGTTCAGAGATTCTCAATGAACTTCTGGAGTGAGTTTGCTGCATTGAAAGTAAAGGGGACGAATAATATTGCATGCCCCACTTTTCAGTTGTTTTTTTTTTAAAGCATAAAATAAGCAATACATTTTGTTCAACTTCTCAATTGTGTCCCACTTGTTGATTCTTCACCAAAACATTAAAATTTTTATCTTTATGTTTGAAGCCTGAAATGTGGGAAAAGGTTGAAAAATTCAAGGGAGCCGAATACTTTTGCAAGGCACTGTAGTATTTGGATAACCAATGTCCCATGATGTCCCAATCTACTGCAATAGCATCTAACCATGAGTGAGATAATAGCAAGCAATAACTATAGGTATCTAAATAAACTAATCAGTCATCTCTTATAGAAATTATTGTGAACACCGATGGGATTGGCGAACCATCTAATATGTATGGGTGTCTACCGATTTTTCAACTATAGATGATGTCGAGGGGAGAGAAGAATCATCATTTTGGAATCCCAATGGCCAATTCTTTTGCTTGCACTAAGTTACAAAGCCCAGTGCTTGTAGAGAACACAGGAACACTGTGCTCAGGGGGGATAGCAGTAGGCTAAACAGTTGTTCAGCAGATAGTTATCTTTTGTGTAAGGGAACCTGTAGGCTATGATAGATCATAAGCAGTCATTCTACTCTAGAGAGATTACAGTATAAGGCTATGTGCACACGCTGCGTTTTTTTGACGCTGCGTTTTTGGCCGCTAAAAACGCACAAAAACGCACCCGCGGCCAAAACGCATGCGTTTTTACGGCGATTTGGTGCGTTTTTGGCTGCATTTTGCTGCATTTTTGATCTCTGCGTTTTTCCAATGCATTGCATGGGGGGGAAAACCAAAAAGGCAGCTTAAAAAAAAAGTTGTGTGCGGACAGCAAAAATGAAAACTCATAGACTTTGCTGGGGAAGCAAAGTCATGCAATTTTGAGGCCAAAAACGCACCCTAAAAACGCGCAAAAAACACACAGTGTGAACTTACCCTAATTGGTAATCTAACGTTTTCCTCATTGGGACAATCTATTTTAAAGTTTTCTGACATTTTGCTAAGACACGTATAAGTTAACAATCATTCATACCTATCCATGAGCTGGACCTTCTAAGAATGTCCTGAAGCATAGTTTCAAATTCCTTAGACCACATACAAAACCTGAAGAGAGACCCTGAACTTCCAAATTTACATTTACAGTATTGTTATCTACATGAAGTAAAGCAGATCATTTTTGGGGCCCATGTGGAACTGCTGTGTAACTATGCCCAAGTGGTACTCCCCTGCCCAGAAAAAATACCCCCGAAACTCATACAGACTACAGTACTAATGAAATGGGTGGTATTTCTAAATTATGGAAACTTCTTACCAGATTCTAAACCTATTACTCCTATGGCACTCTTGTTCTGGTATCAGGTTGAGATCCCAGTATACAGCCTTTACATTGCATTTTTTGGTGAGAATTGCCAGAAACAATCAGTATAACAAAACTAAAAAAAAACCCCATCAGTTTAAAGGCACATTTAAACAAGCTAAAAATTGTGAACAAGCATTTGTCAGAATATTAATTTGCCAATAATCAGTTGATATGAACACGTTGATAGTCCTCTCACAAACGAGCTAAATGCTCTTTCATGTGATGATTGGATCATTCATTCCGGCATTATGTTCACTATCAGCAGCACATCGTCTAGTGTAAACGGGAGATGTGCTGCCGATAAAGATGACATTTTAGGAGCCCAGAATAGATATATTAATTATCGGTCTGTGTGCAGAGAGTTTAGGTTGGCCAGTCTAAAAAGGCCATTGAATAGAAATGAACAACCCCAGATTCGGTGTTCGTACCAAACAGACTTTCAGGTACTTTACTAATGCAAATAGATGTAGTGTGCATCTTAAAAAAAAATAAAAATAATAATGGAAAAACCCTGCTCACCCTCCCCCAGAAGTATTTTACTTATGGCTGGCAGCATGTGGGCGGAGACGCAAACTGCTCAATTAGTGACTTCTAATGGTGTCCAGGTCAAGTCCGCGTAACAAACCGAACTTTATCTAAAGTCCAGCTGAATCCACTGAACCAAACTTCCATGGGTTTGCGCATCTCTACCATTGAACAATCATGAACTGGCTTGTATACCATTTGCAGTGATTCAATGTCATGTGTATAGGGACAGGTTCAGGGCTTGTTTTCACCTTACCATCTAGACCATGCACTTGAAACAGGGTTTTTCCTTTTGGCACTGGTGGGGCTAATGCACTTTTGTTTTGCAGCAGCAGACTGCTTCAGCTGGCGGCAGTTAACAATTTTCCGGCCGGGATATAAGCCCTCTGCTTCCTGGACTTGTTGGTTATTCATTTAGTTAAAGCTAGCCAAGGAGCAGAGTGGACGTGTCTTACTGCTGCTGCTATTCTGTGATTGTAGGTGGTTTCTTCTACCTCTTTTCATTATACCCTTACTCCGTGGTCAATCCTTGGTGCAGGTTATTATTGGTGTGTGTAGGTTTTTGTTTACAACCATCTGTTTCTGTGTTGGTGGCTTGTTGGGCTCGTCTGGGTCAATCCCCTTGGTGGCGGAGATTTAGTTATTAGGGCCTGGACAGGAGACAGGGCTATGATGGAGGCTCAAATCTGACTACTTTTAAGTCTACCATCGGGATAAGGGACAGCACAGGGTCTCCAGACTTAAGAGTCAGCCTGATAGTCCCAGTTCTATCTTTACTAACCCATTACATTCAACAGCTGTGGTTGTCAGGTGTATATACACTTTAGTGAGAACCTGACAGCTGATACATGCTGCCCAATTTACAGCAGCAACTATCAGGTACCAACTGTTTAATTTCAGTCAGGTATGTTTAACTCTGAAACTTTAGAAATGGTTTAAAAGCCGCTGGGAACCGTGCTGCACAGGAGACTAGTCAGATAGGAGGGTCCCTGGTGGCTTCTCTCTGACAGTTGCCCTAGGGTGATAGGTCTCTACCTGTGTGTGTCTATGAAGAGAGACCTACCACTCAAAGGCAGCGCATTGGAGAAGTCACCAAGGACCCATCTCCCCGACTAGTCTCCAGTACCGCTCAGTCCCCAATGGCTTTTAAACTATTTTTCTCTGAAACGCCGCAGAGTTTCAGAGTAAAAAGTACATGGCGGAAATCATACAGCCAGTGTCTCATACATGCTGCACGTGGATCGGTCAGCATGTATCAGCTGTCAGGTTCCCTTTAAGACTTCACAAGACTCCTTTTTGTGACTTCAAATAACTTCACATCATAGACTATCATATACTGCAGGGGTCCATGGGGGTGGTTAAGTGAGTGCTCCTTTCAAAGCCATTTACATCAGTCGTGAGATACAATATACCAGATATTCCACTTCAAAGATTTTTTTTAGTTAACGCCTTTGCTTCTCTTCTTTGAAAAACGTGATGACAGCCAAAACCCTTAATTCTGGTCTAATTTGTTCCCTAGCCTGGGACTCATTAGGATACTCAGCAGCCATTAAATCCTTTCAGATTTCCTATTGATTTGTCCCACATTAGTGACAAGAAGAAACTTGTTTGCAAAGCAATAAATCTTTTTTTTTTTCCAGTTGCTAAAATCTTCAAAATGGCAAGCATGCACAGACACATTCCTTCATTGCTGCAATGGGTTAAGTCCGCTGTAATCTTTCAGACATGAGTTCTAAACTGATCAAGAATCTCGACTACAGTCTTAAAACTTAGAAAGGAGAAAAAAAAGACGCCCGAGGCCAGCCTTGGGAATTCAATAACTGCAAGTGTTCTAAATACAAAGCGTCTGCAGTAGATGTATTTACCAAATGGGCACTTGCCTACAAAGTTCTGAAACTCTAATAACAGACTGCAGGTTGCATGGTGGGAAGATATGACGGACAGAAATCCTTTAACTTAAACGTTCGGTCGGCTAAAAATACCAAAATTACACGCTTCTGTGCGGAATCACAACAGAAAACACATGTTCATGCTGCTGGTAAGTGCTCGGAGAGCTTATAAATGCTATTAAAGAGGCATGGAACAAGTAAATGATTGTACAGTTCGACTTTTATCCGCAATGAATGGAAGACGCTAAGTCGGGCGGGAGAGAGTTAATCACAGATACGTCTGGAAGGAGCGGCCAGGAGGTGAGGCCACCTTTGAACTATGGTATTTGGAAGGTATATGGCAATATCAATCTGTAACTAAACATATAAATCACAGGGTGTGAAATTATACAAAGGGATATGTACCTCATAAAATTCCACTAAAATTAGGTTGTTGTATTGATTTTTTTAACTTATGTTTATTACAACAATATATATTTAAGTTATAGTTTACCATCTCTCTCTCTGTAGCCTCTTATTTCCCTCCACCTGCTCGGGGAAACTTTTTTTCTTGCTAAGTAACTACTGATGACAATGAAAAGGCCTCCGGGTCAAAAGAAACTTTAGGTTTCCACCATGTTCCCAGGTCTGGGGACATGATCTTAGTGCCGCCACATAATCATCAAACACCATTCCTTCTGAGCCTCAGGCCACCATGTAAATTAAACCGAGGTCTGCCTGGCAGAAACAATGTAAAAGTATCCACAATATCTGATACATTACATGGAGAGGCATTGACATTATGGTTAAGTTCTTCACTGCCAGCAGGTTGGCAGTGAGATCAGGTTGGGGGTTGTTTCATTTCAGATGAAACATTGTATCAATGGCACACAAAGCAACAAGTGATTTATCTCCTTTAATAAATATTTACACATTCATATGTAACACAATATATAGAGTAACTCGCTGGCTTGTGGAAGGACTGGTCACCATGTGCCCTTGTTAAATCAGTTAATGTGGCTGCTGTCACAGACAATTGGTGCACAGGCTACCGGACTGCAGCAATGATGCTAGTAATCTAATCACTCAATGAAGCCATTTTACTAGTTTTGTGAAGTTTAAATACCCTCGCCCCTCCTGAACCGGTCCCCCGCTTTTACCTTGCAGGAGTAGGTGTGGTGCACAGGGTCCACATTTAGAATCTCCTCCACTGTCCCGGTGAGCACAATATTTGCCTCTTCTTCTCTCTTTTCCAACTCTCTTTCAGGACAATGTCCCTTGCTGTTCCCCAGAAGTGCAGCCACCAGTACTGCTAAAGTCCACAAAGGCATGGCTGAAGCCCTCCACCTTCTCCCCATGTCCAGAGGAAAGAAAGGCGCATCCAAGGCAAAGGAGACCAGAGGAGGAGGAGAAGGTGAGGGCAGCTCACCAAAAATGTGCACTGATACAAGGGCTTCCCCCCTGGCTCTGCTGCTGTAACAGCAAGGAAAACCTTTCCACTTAGAGAGAAAAGACAAACCCACACAGGAGGAGGGGGAGGGGGAGGGAGGAGATATTAGTGCTACTCTGCAAAGGGAGTAATGTGAGGTCTTCTTCTCAAGGGCTGAGGGGGATTTGCATGCAATCTGAATTGCTGATCAGAACAAGGGGGTGGCAGTAGTGGCCCTGTCCTCCCTTCTGACTGCATCCGATTCTGCTTTCCTTAATGTATAGCTCTTGGGGGAAAAGTATAGCAAAACGCCACCTCATGGAAATGCGTCTCAAATCAGGTTAATGGATAATCAGGAGCACAACGTGATCTGCCTGTTAAAGGTACACATGCAACAATGCCGTTGTTGCAAGTGAAGCCTTTTCTGAATATGTTGGCTAAGATCCCAGCGCTCAGGGGACTGCATTGGGAGGAAGAATAGTGAGGAAGGGCGCTCTGTATCTGCACTGCAGGCATGCATTCAAGAGAGATGATGCTGGGTTTAAAAGCATTCTAACTCTTCAACTCTATATAACAGAGTATTTTTCTATAAATGTGTAAAACTGCAGACTGGTCAGACTAAAAGCACTTGTATTGAGTCTCTACTTTTTCCAATTTCCTTCCACACTCCAAACATATAATATTATTTAAATTCCTTTAGTATCGGTCTTAAGGTGCTCAAACACTTTAGATGACTGGCCAACCATCTGATGTCTGAGGGGCCTCTCGACTCTACACTGATAGATGATGTCAATGGCTGATCCTTTTGTTTTATGGAGAGATAATCCACTGGTTTTGAGAAGTGTCTTTCTTTTCTCTCTCCTCTTTGAAAACCCATTAACATTCGGCCAAGCACTCATGTGTATGGCAGAGTTGGGAGGGATAGCTGTCTGCCGAATAAATGTTGTATGTGCATGACCAGCTTAGATAGCTGTCCTGACAGTTATATCTCCAGATACCCTCATGCACTAGAACACTTGGAAGGACAGAAGAGAATGTTTCTTCCAGACTCCACTGGCCGTGGCCTTTCTAAGATAAGACAAAAGATTTGGGCATATAAAATCCTATGAATTCGGCAGGATAAGACTGATGTCTACATACACCTTAAAAATTTCTCCTGACCGATTAGGTCAATGAAGGGAGGCAACCATTCATATTGGATAATCCTTACAATATCTAATATTTATAGGGCCTTTGCTGGGTGCAAAGGTTGCAAAATAAACCTGGGAATGGTGACTAGTGGGGCAGTACCACATCTATCTTCCATGGAACATAAAAAGAAAACCAAGGAACTTCAGATTTGCACCTCATCAGCCTGCCTCTATCAGTATTCCCTACATGTCCGTGATCAAGGTCATAGAACCGAAACGTTGGACTACTGTTCCGCACAGATTGGTTTGCTAATGATATATTATTATAGCGCAATTTATTCCATGGCGCTTTACAAGTGAAAAGTGGTAATCATAATAAAAACAAGTACAATAATCATGAACAATACAAGGCACAGACAGGTACAGGGGGAGAGAGGACCGTGCCCATGAGGAGAGAGGACCCTGCCCGCGAGAAATCACAGTCTACAGGGGATGGGTGAGGGTACAGTAGGTAAGGACAGAGCTGGTTGCGCAGTGGTGTACTGGTCAGGGTGTTATTGTAGATTGTAGGCTTGTTGGAAGAGGTGGGTCTTCAGGGTCCTTTTAAAGGTTTCCATGGTAGGTGAGTCTGATATGCTGGTGTAGAGCGTTACAGAGTATGGGGGAGGCACGGGAGAAATCTTGTTTGCGATAATGGGAAGAGGAGATAAGAGAAGGAGAACTTGTGAGGATTTGAGGTTGTGTGCAAGTAGGTACTTGGAGACAAGGTCACAGATGTATGGAGGAGACAGGTTGTGGATAGCTTTGTATGTCATAGTGAGTGCTTTGAACTGGAGTCGTTAGGCAATGGGAAGCCAGTGAAGGGATTGGCAGAGGCTGGGGAATAGAGATGTTGATTAATCACCCCGCAGAGTTTAGGATAGATTAAATGGTTGCAAGTGTATTGGAAGGGGGACCACAGAGCAAGAGGTTGCAGTAGTCGAGGCGGGAGATGATGAGAGCATGCACTAGTGTTTTTGCAGATTCTTGGTTAAGGAATGCACAAAATAAACCTTTATTTTCATTTGAAATCTGGAGTATCTTGGTTCTCTTTGTACATTACATGATTATATCTATCACAGAGCCCCCAATCTATTTGACGCTGTGTGCCTAACATATTATACCAATGGACATATCCCTTCCAGATACTCTTGAAAGTAAGTGAGGGATAAGGCTGCTTTCAGACATCCGGTTTTTGCTGAGCGGCACAATACAGCGCTTTGCAGAAAAAAAAAACAACTTTTTTTGCCGCCGGTTGCGTTTTTTCCCCATAGACTTGCATTAGCGCCGCATAGCCTTGCGTTGCGTCCGTTTTTTGCCGGATGCAGCATATTTAGCCCATGCGGCGTCCGGATGGCACGTTGCCTGGCACTTTTTTTGTGCGGCGAAAGAAAAGCATCGAGCCGGATACAGCGCAATTTACAATGCAAGCCTATGGACGCCGGATGCGTTTTTTTGCACTGCGCATGCTCAGTATCAAGCTGCATGCGTCAAAAAACGGACGGGCCGCATGGAAAAACGTATGCAACGGATCCGTTTTTTTCGCCGCATCCATTGCATAGGTTTTTGAGCCGGATTGAGCCGCACTGCAAAAACCGGATGTGTGAAAGCAGCCTAAGGGTACTTTCACACTTGCGTTGTTTTCCTTCCGTTACAATCCGCCCTTTTGGAAAACAGCGGAATCCGTTAACGGATTCCGTTGTTTCCCATAGACTTGTATGGATGACGGATTGTACCAAAAGGACCTGCGTTGCTTCCGCTGGGCGATGCTCCATTGCTTCCGCCCAGCGGGAGGAACACAGCATGTAACGTTGTTTTGAGCAGCGGAATCCTCTGGATTTCACTGCGCATGCTCTTTTTTTTTTTAAATCACAAACTTTATTTTGGCTAGCGGTGGCCGAATGTTCAGCTGAGCGCCCGCCCGCCGGCATGCCCGGGCGCCGGCAAGTGACAGCGCTCAGCTGATCACCCGGCGGCCAGCTGCAGGGAGCGATCAACTGATCACCCGGCGGCCGGCTGCAGGGAGCGATCAGCTGATCACCCGGCGTCCGGCTGCAGGGAGCGATCAGCTGATCACCCGGCGGCCGGCTAGAGGGAGCGATCAACTGATCACCCGGCGGCCGGCTGCAGGGAGCGATCAGCTGATCACCCGGCGGCCGGCTGCAGGGAGCGATCAGCTGATCACCCGGTGGCCGGCTGCAGGGAGCGATCAGCTGATCACCCGGCGGCCGGCTGCAGGAGCGATCAGCTGATCACCCGGCGGCCGGCTGCAGGGAGCGATCAGCTGATCACCCGGCGGTCGGCTGCAGGGAGCGATCAGCTGATCACCCGGCGGCCGGCTGCAGGGAGCGATCAGCTGATCGTTCACAATAGTCTGCCGCCGGTAAAACTGTAAAAAAAATAAATAAATATATAAAAACGGATTCCGTTGTTTTGCAGCATCCGTTGCATCCATTGTGCCACTATATGCATATATGCAACACATCCGTTGCATCCGTCACACAACGCAATGCAATGGATACCGTTCAATGCAAGTGTGAAACTTGCCTAACATAGATGTTTTATGTGACTGATGAGGAAGTTTGCACTACAGAAAGGTACAAGTAACATCTGACATAACAGGGTGCACTGCCCATAAGGCGAAGAGTGAACCAACCCTCTGGTGGCAACCTTTTTTCATTGCAAAAAGGCCAGAATTTTAACAAGTGTATAGTCCATTCTTCCCTTTTTTATCGCATACTTAGAGCTAAGGGAAAGAGGCTTTAATTTTACATTCTGTCTAAGGAACAAATGAGCTAGAAACAAAACAAACTTCAGTGCAATGATATTTCTGTGAAATTTTGGGATTACCAGAGTACTTTTCAATCGAGAATCTTTATGTGGTCACCCATGCTCCATTGTGGACAATTACGATGACCTTTGAACCACAAAGTGAAATTTTGTAAAAGTTCCACTAAAGTGAGATTGACAAAACAGATGTCGGGAACTAGTTTATAGGTTTTACAAACTATGTAGAAGTTTTATATGTTTGACTTACCAACAGGGGGTGCACTGCAGTGCAGTAGGAGCAGCCATAAGGCTATTCAGCAGTGCTACGCTAATCATAATGAAGGTACTGGTCTGCATTCAACAGCCCAGCTTTTCAACGTTCCTCAGCCACAAAAATGTAAAAACCTGAAAATTGGAGAATTATAAATAAGAAACATGCCCCCTACTGGAATTTATAGGATGCAGCATAGTAATTAACATATGACTATAATGTTGTAGGTAAAGGATGGGATTGGATAAGCGGAAGGACAGAGGTAATACTTTTCTGGGTGAAGTCAGGTGACAGATAGAAATGAACACCTCAAAATTAAAGTTTTTGCTCAGATTCAGTATTTTTGCACCTATAAGAGGTTTAGAAGTTATAGCCACAACCAAACTCCTAGACTTCAGTGACACAGTAAGAGTATGGATGTGGAGTAACTGTGATGAAATATAGTGCAATTTTTAAAATATGTGACATAGGCAATAGAAGATAGACGGACCCACAAAAAAAAAAAATCAGCACTCCAAATTTCAATGCAAATTCAAACATGTCTTAACCCACTGACGTGACAATGTTCTCCCTTTATACAAAAATTTCTCAAGAAGAAAGGCTCATCTGTATAGAGCCGAAACGTCACTTCTACGACTTTGTAAAAGTCTGGTTTTAAACTTATGTTACATAGTAGTCAGTACACAGCAGCCATCATTTACAGCACTTCTGATTAACCCCATATAAAGTTTTGCTGTTGTAGTTGGATTTTCCTGATATAGTGTGAGGCTATGTGCCCACGCTGTGGAAAATGCGCGGATTTTGCCGCGGATTTCTCGCGGAAAAGCCGCGGATTTCCCGAAAATCTGCAGCTCAGGCACTTCCCAGCCATTTCTATGGCATTTTGGAAATGCTGTGCCCACGCTGCGAAGTTTTCCGCAGCGGATTTCGTGCGGATTTTGATCCGGAAAAATCTGCAACATGTCAATTATTGTTGCGGATTTTCATCCGGATTTTGCCTTTAAAATTGGGGAAAAAAAAAAAAATATCCGCAGCAAATCCGCGGCAATTCCGCGGTAAATCCGCTGCAAATCCGCACCTTTGAAAAGGTGCGGATTTTGCGGGAAAGCTGCGGATTTTGATGCAGAAAAATCCGCAGCTACATTCTCCCGTGGACACATAGCCTTAGTTGTATTTTACAGAAAAAGCCATAGACTGTAAACAGCTTACAACAGAACAAAGGGATTTCCCTGTTGAAAGATATTTGACAGGAAAAAGGTTCACCCCCCCCCCAAGGTATAGCATATACCATAGAACACTGTAAAAACGGTCATCAAATTAAATCTGGCACAAAAGTAACATTCCCTTAAACTGGACATCCCTCAAAAATGATGAAAAGTGGACTGGAAGGGTGCCAAGAGGCCTACAGCACCGTTAAAGGAGCTGTAGTTATTTTTAGTAAGTACTGGTTGTGAACTACATGTCACAACAATCTCCCGTATAAAGAAAAGCCCAGCAATGTTTTGTCAAAATCTATATCAAAGTCTGCAAAAAACATGTGGGAAAATATGTTATTGTCTGATGAGGCCAAGGTTGAACTTTTTGGCCATAATTCTAAAAGGTATGTTTGGCACAAAACTAAAAGTGCACATCATCAAAAGATCACAATACCTAGAGTGAAGCATGGTGGAAGCAGTACTATGCATTGGGACTTTCTGTTACCTGGAACTGGGGCTTTAATCAAGGGCGAAGGAATTAGGAACAGTTCTAAATGTCAGTCAATTTTACGTCAAAAACCTTCAGGCCTCTGCTAAAAAGCTGATGGTGAAGAGGAATTTTACTTTTAACTACAACAAACAACCCTAAGCAAACCCCATCGGATCACTAAAAGAATGCCCCAACCAGAGACCACACCTGAATCTAATTCTAAATCCATGCGTTGACCCGAAAGGGCGATGTACAAAGGGGACGCCCTCACAATCTGACAAATTTGGAGCGCAACTGCAAAGAAACGTGGGTAAAGATTTATAATTCTAAATGTGCCATGCTGATAGACTCCTACCCAAGAGACTAAATGCTGTCATAAATTCAAAGGGTACTTCAACAAAGTATTTGTTTAAAGGTGTGCATATGCATGCAACCACATTATTTTAGTTTTTTCTTTTTCCCCAAAAAATTTCAGTTCATTTTTCAATCAAATTGTACAGATTATGGGTAACAGAATGCTGCTATATAACAGATAGACAGACAGACAGACAGATAGATAGATAGATAGATAGATAGATAGATAGATAGATAGATAGATAGATAGATAGATAGAATTAATTACCTATTCCTTAGAGGGTCCATGGAATCCTTGGAGGAGGTGCAGGAGCAGTTGGTGTCCAATCATCTTTCCCTTCAGTGCACATCTAATGACTGGCAGCCATTTTCAGGATCACAATGACATGTATCAGCGGCAGCACATATATGATGGCAAACATTACAATCCGTGGGATTTTCCTCGTTAGTATAGTGGTAAGTATCCCAACCTTTCATATAGGAGACCAAGGCTCCATCCCCCACAAGGAGAGAGTTTTTTTAATCACAACACTGGAACATTTATATCAGGTCCAGGAGCAAAGTATATTTTATACGACACTAAGAATAAGGCGGCACAATGTGACACTAGTCCGGAAGATAAGAAGCAATATCCGAAAACAAATTATTTTACTGAATGATGCGAAGGATTGAATACATTTTCTGCAGATGTGGCTCAGACATGAACAATTATAGAACTAACATGTCTAGAAGGACCAGATTGTCTATTTCTGCCATCAATGTTTCTACCATGTGTCAGAATCAGACAATGCCCAACTGCCCCATGGCATCAGCGATGGCATATTGGATAAGATAAGATGATTCCCAACTGCCAATAACAGAGGTGTCAGATCAGTAATTCCCTCTTAATCCAGCATGAGACAGACTGATCGCAGACTAATAGGCTTCCACCAGTTAGTTTTGTAATACCAAGCAGGTGTTCTTTGCTTTTCATGTCAATTCAATACATCCTCTTGCCTTACTCGTACCAAAATCCACTTACTGCATTATATAGTTCTAAAAATGTGAATGTATCATATATTTGCATGGGTTATACACATTCTTATTTCTATTTTTATATACATGTTTTTCATCTTTTCCGGGAGTAATACAATTGTCACCTTTACTTGTGTTGTGCACTAGCTAATTATTTAATTATTTGCATAAGCAAAGTTTTTATATATAGTTACACAGTGGCTTAAACAAAGCCCTACGTCCATCAAGCGCTACCATTTTCTACTTACAAATGCAAGTTGATCAGGAGGAAGGCAAAGACACTCCTTCAATTCCAGAAACTCCTGCTGGACAGGTCACTGGATGAACGCTTTTCATTAATACCAGTATCGCTATATTTTGTTTTATTTCTGAGATGTAACTCTTTCAGAGAGCTATAAACACTTTCTGCCTGTCACACCAAGGCAATGAATACCTATCATGCGGCACAAAAAGGGGGTACACCAGGGATGATGTAAAAGGAGGCCCTGGCAATAGGGAGAGGGGTCACCACCTCACACTCCCCTGTGGTTGATCTCTGTGCTCACTACAGTCTTTAGATGGGTCCTGCCCCCCGTGCATGATCATGTGCCTAGGCCCTGGCTGACCCTGGACTAGCCCTGACTAGTGAGCAGGCCTGCAGAACACTAGTCCTACTACTAATGTAAAGACAATACGAGGGAGGGGAGACAAACAGTGAGACAAACACAACAAAAGAACTCCAAATCTTCTCCCCTGGAAAGTTAACAACAGCTTAATCCAGAGACAACTTCTTTACAGGTCAGTATAGAATGAACTATCACTGGCATATGGGACAGTGAGGAGAGAGTTTAAATAATGAAGGGCAGTGGCATTAGGGTGCAGATGCTGAGATTATAGCTAACTGGAATCTCAGCAAAATCAACAAGAAACCCTTAACCAATTCAGCACAAAATGAAGTTAAATCCACTCATCTTAAAAAGAACCTGAGATCTGCAGATGCTTCAACGGTCTCAGCTGAACGCGACACACTCGTGACACTGCCATTACCAACTCCTTGGCGTTATGCTCCATAATTTTACACGTCAGACAGTAAGCTAATGGACTTTCTTTAACGGTAAGCAATGACACCCGTGCTCACTTTTGATTCTGAAGAGAGAAAAAAATAATAATTTATTGCATAGGTTATTATAAGGATCTACTGCAAATAGAGATCAAATACAAAGTGAATAATCTTTTCCATAATTGAAAATTTCCAAACCTTGCATGAATTTAGTTATCCTTCCTTAAGGTTTCTTCTGCTCTTCCAAATTTTTTTAAGGATTGGATGTCAAAACTGAACTTCATACTTAAATGGGTTGTCTGGTCTTAAGATAATGATCACCTATACCTAGGATAGGTTATCAATATCTGATAAGTGTAGTTCTGACACTGGAAAGCAGACTGAGCTGTATCAGGCTATGTGCGCACGCTGCGTTTTTTTGACGCTGCGTTTTTGTGCGTTTTTGGCCGCTAAAAACGCACAAAAACGCACCTGCGTCGAAATAACGCATCAAAAAACGCATGCGTTTTTACCGCGATTTGGTGCGTTTTGTGCTGCGTTTTGCTGCGTTTTTGATCTCTGCGTTTTGCTGCGTTTTTCCAATGCATTGCATGGGCGGAAAACGCAGAAAAACGCAGGAAAGAATTGACATGTCCATTTTTTTTTTCAAGCTCAAAAACGCAGCTTAAAAAAACAGTTGTGTGCGGACAGCAAAAATGAAAACTCATAGACTTTGCTGGGGAAGCAAAGTCATGCAGTTTTGAGGCCAAAAACGCACCCGAAAAACGTGCAAAAACGCCGCGAAAAACGCACTGTGCGCACATAGCCTCAAGCTGAATGAGTAGCAGCCGCTGCGGTGTACTGTACAGCAGTTCCTATTAAAGCGATTAGGAGCTGTTCCGCAGTATCCACACCTATTGATAGGTCATCAAAAACTTATCACTGGACAAGCCCTTTAAGGATTTAAAGCATATCCATGCTTAATAATCATGAGTTTTCTAGAAGTAATGCCTTTCCTAAAAAGGACAATATCTTGTTAGCCTTTGATGCAGGAGACTGGCATTGAATGATACAATGTAAATATGTATCAAAACTCACATTATTCACTATTGAAAAGACTGACAATGTAAAATAGCATGTCTATTGTTTGCTTCAAAGTGTTTAATCTTACACTTACCAATACTAAGCTTCATCTGCCATTTTACTGCCCATTTGGTCAGTTCATGCAGGTCATCCTGCAGGGACAGAAAATTTGTGCCATCTGCAAATACAAAGTACTATAAAGCCAAACATATGAGGCTGAATCAATAAGCAAATGAGGCTGAAGGGATTTGGGCATGAGAAAAAAGCACTTCCCAAGCCTCTGCCTCCTTGGCTTATTTCTCCATGTATCCCTCCTTTCTCCTATTTGACTTTGTGAATTCAAGCAGGAGAAACCAGTGCTGGGTGGGGAGTAGCGCCAAGAAGGCAGAGGTTTGTGGAGTGCTTCATCACCTCCAAAGCACTTCAGCCTTATTTGCATGTAGGTTTAAATGGTTATTTCTCAATAATGGATGGCCAGACTGGCTAGGTAAAAGTATGGATGGGCTTATCTTTGCAAGAGCCACTTACCCATATAACCAACATGGGGGTGGAATCAAGCTGAGAGATTCCCTTTAATCAATACCAGTATAGGCAGTATGTACCCTCGGGATGCTCCACTTGCCACATTAGTTACATTTCAATATCTGCATCTATAACTGCTTTTTGAAAACGGATCTAAACCTCTTGGATCTAAACCTCTTAAGCCTGCTTTACACATTGCAATTTCGCATACGATATCGTATGCGATTTGCAACGCCCCCATCATATGTGTGGCACGTTCAATTTGTTGAACGTGCCGCACAAACGATTAACCCCCGTCACACGTACTTACCTACCATACGACCTCGATGTGGGCGGCGAACGTCCACTTCCTGAAGTGGGAGGGACGTTCGGCGTCACATCGACGTCACGCGGCAGCCGGCCAATAGAAGCGGAGGGGCGGAGCTGAGCGGGACGTAAACATCCCGCCCACCTCCTTCCTTCCGCATTGTGGGCCGGGAGCCGCAGGACGTAGGTAAGATCTGTTCATCGTTCCCGGGGTGTCACACACTGCGATGTGTGTTACCCCGGGTACGATGAACAATCTGACGTGCAATTCTAGAGAAAGGTACGATGTGTATGCGACGAACGTTTTAACGTTCAATCGCAATCGCACGTACCTGTGACACACTGCAATGTACCTTACGATGCCGGATGTGCGTCACTTACGACGTGACCCCGCCGACACATTGTAAGATACATTGCAGCGTGTAAAGCGGGCTTTATAATTGCATGTGCTGGACAGCACCAAATGCCTACAACAATACAAATGAATTAGACAGCCTCCCATTTTTAGAGAATCCTTACATTAAGGAAATGGTTTAGCAATCACTGCACTAAGTTCTAACTTTTCTCCTTGCGGAGGCTGACAAACCAATCTGGCTGCCAGTGAGGAGTCTTTTGGCTGCAATGCTCCTCTTGGAAATATTTAAATTGCCTGTTCAGGGAGGAAGGAGACAAACTCTAGCGCCACCTATTGGAAGTAGAAATCCTAAAAGTCAAAAGTGACCCTTTAATGAGCCTTTTATGTGATTTAGGATTTATGCCCGATCAGAACCTCAATTTGCAGACACAGTGTTTCGGGGTGATTGCCCCTCATCAGTGCAAAGTATGAGATCTGCTCTGGCTATATGAGAAGCTATAGTGGGGTCTAAGGGGAAAACCTTTCTCCTTGCAGAGACTGATAAACCAGATTGGCAGCCAGATTGGTTTGTCAGCCTCCGCAAGAAGATAAGTTTTCCCCTTAGACCCCACTATAGCTTTTTATACAGCAAGATCAGATCTCATACTTTGCACTGACGAGGGGCAATCACCCCGAAACACCGTGTCTGCAAATTGAGGTTTTGATCGGCCATAAATCCTAAATCATATAAAAAAAGCTTGTTGAAGGGTCACTTTTGACTTTTGGGATTGCTGCTTCCAATAGGTAGCATTAGAGTTTGTCTCCTTCCTCCCTGAAGAGACTTTGCACTAAGTTCTTTAAGAAAACCATCAGGCACATGTTCTTTGTTTACAATATTTTTTTTTCCATACCTTTTTGGTCCATTACTTCAGTCAGGCATGACATTTGGTTGCTGGTGGCGAACATGGCCTCAGCTGGGTGCTCCCTTATGAGCAGATGAGATAAATGCATTGCATTACTTCGCTTTCTCAATGTCACCTGTAATAAAATCACCTCTGAATCACTTATGTAGGGGACAGGCACAAGGTTATGACGCACTCTTCTGCACCTTTGGTTTGCATTCAATGTCAATACAGCTGGATACAATGGTGGAGTTGCAAAGCCTCTCCTTACAGACTGGTTTACTGCATTCAGTGTCATCGGTACAAGCACATCTTCTGTGTTATCAGGGTGGGTGCGAAGAAGCAGGAAAAGGGTCTCGAGAATGTTGTTCTGAACTGAAGTGAGAAGGTTCTTAGAAGGGAATGCACATTTAGGATAGGAGCATTTGGCTTGATTACATTTAAAAACTAAGCATTGATTAATGTTTATTTCAGAAATCAAATCAATAGTACATGTGAAAATAAGCAACATTGTAATAACTAGTACGTTATTAGAGAAATTTGTTTCTTTCTATTTCAGGACTGATCTTTCCTTCTCAAAAATTCTCAATTCACAGGTAAAATCTGTCAGTGAATACAGACTTTCCCATTACGGAGATAAGAAATGACAGATGGTGCTCATAAAGTTCTATGTAGGAATGTAACTATTGTTCTGGAGAGCATTCAGCAGAAAGTCTCCTCATCCCTCCTGCCTGCCAAGTCTCCTCTCCATAGAATTTTAAAAAACACCAACAACATCTCCTACCTCAATGATGGGAAAATCCCTCTTCACTGAATACAGATTTTTACACATGAAAGGTCTATCCTGGTGGAGAAAGAAGCAGACTTCTTAGATAAGATTTAATACAAAGTTGCTTATTTTCATGTGTATTATTGATTTATTAAATAAAAGTGATGACTACTCTTTGAGTCGCACTAATGGAGCATTTTACCTGTGTGTTACGTCACCACTGGAGTCCGCAACATCGACTTCTGCTCCGATCGCCAGGCGACGCCGTGTTCCTGCCGTGGATGGTGCTGGTGATGGGAGAGGATTTGATGCCGGCGCCGCCGGTGGGCGCAGGCTCCGTTCGTCCACTGGTATGGGTTTCCTGGGAATCTGCAGTGCCACTGGCTGACTGTAGGTGGCGGGTGTCTCCCAGCTGAAGTACCATCATTCAGCTACAGCCTATGGGAAGACACCACACCCTTTTTAATGCCCCTCCTGTCTGCTGACCTCTGCCAGAGATTGTTCTGAAAATTCTGGCTCCTGTCTCGTCCTGTTCTGTGATTTTGTGTGCTGATTACCGCTTGTTTCCTGACTACCCTCCTGCCTGCTGTTTTTGTACCTCGCTGCCCAATCCGGTTTTGACCTCTGCTTGTTTCTGATTACGTCCTTGCCTGCCGATTCTGTCCCTGTTCCGCAATTCCTGGTTTGAACCTGCCTGACAACTACTCTCTCGGACTGCAGCCTTCCACAGGTAGTCATCTCCAGGGCCTTGTGTAATTCCAAATCCCTGTATAGGGGTTAAAGGGTTTCAGGGTTCTGGGGGTCCCGCTTGGTGAGTGGCTTCCCTCTAGCCTGTCCATTACAGCCCGTCTGAGTCTGTGGATCCAGGCAGGTGTTACAGTGAGGAGTATTATGGAGACATTTTTACTGGCAAGGTCAATATGGAGGCATTGTTACTGTGAAGACACTAATGGCCACAATTAATGTGACGGGGAAATTTTCACCTTCAAGCACTTTGCAATTTTACCTATTAAGCTGGGGCCACACGAGCATATGGCATCCGATGTGAGAGCATTGCATGTGATATGCTAATGACCTTCGGCTCCCGCTGTGCTTCAAGCGTGAGCTGAGTGTCATTATACTGTGATCTGATCCTGTGATCGGATCACAAGGAGGAATTATTATGAGTGGGTGGGATTTTTTTGTATTTTATTTCAAATAAAGGATTTTTGTTGGTGTGTTTATTATTTTGTTCACTTACAGTATTAGTAATAGCGGGGTCTCATAGACCCTCCCCATTACTAATCTAGGGCTTAATGGTAGCTGTGAGCTGTCACTAAGCCCTTATATTACCCTGATCGACACTGCCTCAGTGCAATTGGGATGAGGTAAAGTGCCAGGATTGTCGCATCTAATGGATGCGGTATTCCTGGAGGGCTGCAGGCTGCTATTTTTAGACTGGGGGGCCGAATAACCATGGGTCCCCCCAGCCTGAGAGTACCACCCCCCAATTGTCGGCTTTATTATGGCTGGTTATTAAAATTGAGAGGGACCATACGACGTTTTTAAAATTATTTAAATAATTTTTAAAAAAGCCACATGGGGTCCCTCTTATTTTCAAACACAGCCAAAATAATCACACATGGCTGGGGGCTGCAGCCTGTAGCCATATGCTTTATCTGTGCTGGGTATCACAATATTGAGGAAACTTATGCCATTTTATTAATTTCTTTCTTTTTACACCACTATAGAACAGCGTCTGTGATTCCAAGCAGTCAGACACACTGTCAAACATGGTGGGGGTGCGATCTCCCTGCAACATAAAATGCCGGGAATTCTGGTGGGTGGGGGAAGAAGTAAACATGTATGAGGGTAATGAGCGGCCCCGGAGGTAGTGTTACCGCCGTGTCGGAGACTTAGTAAGTATAATGAGCCTGCTCTAATCCCCCTAGCCCTAACACCATTTTAAAGAACAATATTCAGGTACCCATAGACTATGTTGTACGGCCAGATATCCAGAATTAATTTATGTCCTAAACTGGGTTGTTTTAAAATTCCGGTTGGACCCGATTCCAGATATTTGCGGATTCGCCCATCACTATTAATGATCAATTACTTTTCCCCCCCCAGATAGTTTAGAAAACCTGAAAGACTAAACATATTTATTTTATCAACTTATATTGTGAAATTAATACCACTGCCCTTTTCAGATTTGATTATCACTGTCCCCATTGGGGCTCACAATTTAAATTCCTTATCAGTATGTCTTTGGAGAGTGGGAGGAAACTGGAGAACCCGGAGGAAACCCATGCCAACACAAGGAGGACATACAAACTCTTTGCCGATGTTGTGTCTAGGGGGGATTTGACCCCAAATCTTTGTGCTGCGAAGCAATAGTGCTAACCATTGAGCCACCATACTGTCCTATGCATAGCATAGTACAATTTTTTTCGAACTACCCACTCAAAAAATAAAAAAAGCTCTTTAAGTAACTTTGTGTGCACACAGCCTAAGTGAAATCATCTGCTCTGAACTGCACTTTAATTTAAGATATAAGGTGGCAGGGACATGACAGTGAAGGGTGTATTGCTCCTGCAGACCAGTTATTATCGATCCCACAGTCGTGTTGATGAATTAACTTTTAGTTTACTTTTGCTACTTTCCCTGCAACCAGAAATACATCTTCTATATGAGTTTTACAGATCAATGGCCGCTGTCATTCAAAGTAGAAACTTCATCTAAACTCTTCCAGACCCGTCCATCTACAAATTTACTGCATTTCCCTTGAGCTTAACGGTTTCTGGCTGCTGAGAAGAGACGATATTAGATAGTGACTATAGATGTGGAAATGTTTGTATGGTTTGGTAATGTCACTAAGGCTAAGACTCTAAGGTGACACCCAGCCATCTGCTACCACCAGGCCTGTGGCATCGCTGTTTCTCTAAAAAAATAAAATCAGACAATGAAATCAAGATGCATGGAAGATCAGTACATGACTTAATATCACAAGTCAAGGCAGTTGTGATATTTTATTACAATTCATGGGAACCTCCGTGTCACTGTTACTATTACTGCCAGATCCGGATTCTTAGGGTGCACTCACATGTCCGCCTAAAATGTGAAAGTGCTGTCCGATTTTTTTATAGGACCCATTGTATAAACACATGCGTTTCACCAAAATATGTCATGCCATGATTTACTGCAATAACAAAACTATCAAAAAAAAACAAAAAAAAAAAACCCTGCGTATTGAAAAGGGTTGCTCAAAAAGATGCGAGTCTGCGTCCTCCATACATACGGGATTTGGATAGTTTAAGGTGTATGGGCAGCTTCAAAAGACATTTTATGGGGGTTAGGGTGAAAGTCAGCAGTCACTCTATGACTACAGGCTTGTGAATCCTTAGGCTATGTGCGCACGTTGCGTCGGAGTACCTGCAGTTTATTCTGCACGTTTTCCTTCCCTTGGTTTTTGACCAAATGGCTTTGGCCATTTTTTAGCGCTAAAAACGCATGCGTTTTTACCGCGTTTTTAGTGTGTTTTCTGCGCTTTTTACCTGCGTTTTCACCTGCGTTTCTGCAGATGCGTTTTGTAGATCAAGACACTGAGAAATAAAGTTGGACTACTCAAAAAGAATGAAAAAAGAGAAAAAAAAGGATAAAATTAACTTTTAATAAAACTATATGGAAAATATCAATTATAATGAAATAATAGCGGTTATGCACATTATAACAGAAAAATAGGTAAATTTTATTATTTTTTAGCATTTAAATTTTCGGTTATTGTGTGTGTGTAAAGGAACATTAGAATCCATTAATTTTTGGCCAGAAATGCATGCGTTTTTGGAGCCAAAAACGCAGTGGAAAAGCAGGTAAAAAGCATGAAAAACGCAGGAATTGTGATTTTGGTTGCTTTTTGCCATTTCTCATTGACTCCAATGTTAATGAAACGCTGCAGAAATGGCAAAAACAACTGACATGCTGCTTCTTTTTCAGCATGGTTTTTGACCACAAATATGCAAATTAAACGCTGCTGAAAAAAAAGCAAAGTGCAGACAGGATTTCTGCTTTTTCCATAGACTTTGCTGGAAAACAAAAACGCATGCGTTTTGGCACAAAAACGCTGCAGCTAAAAACGCTGCAGAAACGCGGAAAAAACCGCAACGTGCGAACATAGCCTTATTGTGCACAGTAGGCGTACTGGCAGGGTTCTCCGTTGTCAGCAAGTGACCACAAGTATCCAATTTGCATACAGTCAAGTACCGACTACACATGCATGGCCTTGCTCAATACAAGTAAGGGTACCGTCACACTAAGCAACTTACCAGCGATCCCAACAACGATAGGGATCGCTGGTAAGTTGCTAGGAGGTTGCTGGTGAGATGTCACACTAGCGACGCTCCAGCGATCCCACCAGCAACCTGACCTGGCAGGGATCGCTGGAGCGTGGCTACACGAGTTGCTGGTGAGCTCACCAGCAACCAGTGACCAGCCCGCAGCGCCGCGTGGAAGATGCTGCGCTTGGTAACTAAGGTAAATATCGGGTAACCAACCCGATATTTACCTTGGTTACCACCGCACGTGCAGAGAGCAGGGAGCAGCGCACACTGAGCGCTGGCTCCCTGCTCTCCTAGTTACAGCACACATCGGGTTAATTACCCGATGTGTGCTGCAGCTACATGTGCACAGAGCAGGGAGCAGCGCACACTGCTTAGCGCTGGCTCCCTGCTCTCCAAGCTACAGCACACATCGGGTTAATTAACCCGATGTGTCCTGCAGCTACATGTGCACAGAGCAGGAGCCGGCACTGACAGTGAGAGCGGCGGAGGCTGGTATCGAAGGTAAATATTGGGTAACCAAGGACAGGGCTTCTTGGTTACCCGATGTTTACATTGGTTACCAGCCTCCGCAGAAGCCGGCTCCTGCTGCCTGCACATTTAGTTGTTGCTGTCTCGCTGTCACACACAGCGATCTATGCTTCACAGCGGGACAGCAACAACTAAAAAATGGCCCAGGACATTCAGCAACAACCAACGACCTCACAGCAGGGGCCAGGTTGTTGCTGGATGTCACACACAGCAACATCGCTAGCAACGTCACAAAAGTTGTTCGTTGCTAGCGATGTTGCTTAGTGTGACGGGGCCTTAAGTGACCCGGACAGGTCTATTTGGAATGTGGCTGTAAGTATGCAAATGGCATACTTGCAATCACATGACCGCTTAGTGCTGGCATTGGAGACTCCTAACAGCGCACAGAGTACGCAATGTGAAGATTCACAAATCTGTAGTCACACAGCATGACGGTAGACTTGAGCCCTGAGACTGGGGTTAGACAGTCACTTTGACTGCAAGACAGGTAAAAGATTGCTCTATGCAGCTACTAAATCGCAACCCAATTAAGGTGAATGGGATCGTATTGCACAAGTCACAAAAAATCCAACTGGTTCTGACATTTTGCAACTGGCTTATCACGATTGTGGAAATCTAAGGGTCACAATGTGACTCCATCACCTGCAATGTAGCATTTGCACTGAGTGATCCTAGTTGTGGTCAAAGTCGCCGTGTAACTGCAGCCTCAAGGATTGTTTCATGTATGAACAGGTGTTTTTCCCGCTCTCACCTAAGGTGTTGTAGGGCAGCACGGTGACTCAATGGTTAGCGCTGTTGCTTAAGGTTATGTGCGCACTCTGAGTATTTAGTTGCAGAAATTTCTGCACCAAACCTGCAACTCCTGGCAGAAAGAACGCATG
This sequence comes from Anomaloglossus baeobatrachus, assembly GCF_048569485.1. NCBI lineage: Eukaryota > Metazoa > Chordata > Amphibia > Anura > Aromobatidae > Anomaloglossus > Anomaloglossus baeobatrachus. The sequence goes on along the minus strand of NC_134363.1, from coordinate 160,623,050 downwards.
TTTTTACGATGCGATTGTGTCGCTTTTCTGCTTTTTTTTTGCATGCGTTTTTTCTGCGCAATTGGCGTCAAAAACCGCTGTAAAAAATGCCGAAAGATTTACATGCTGCAGATTATTTTATGCACCAAATCTGCAAGAGAAAAAAATAAGCATCTTGTGCACAAAATTTCAGAATTCTCATTGACTTTGCTGGCACAAGGATAGGCATGCAGTGCAGACAAATCTGCACTCAAAAATGCATTAAAAAATGGAGTGTGTGCACATGGCCTTAAAGTGCTGGGGCCTGTATTCAAATCCCACTAAAAATATCTGCAAGGAGATTCCATGTTCTCCCCTTGTTTGTGTGTTTCCTCCAGGTTCTCTGGTTTCCTCTTATACTCCAAAGACTAGATTGTGACCCCTATAGGGATAGTGATGTCTGTAAAGTGCTGTGGTATATGATAGCGCTATATAAAACAAAAATTTTTCTGCACGAGCGCTTTGTTCCACTGTTTGAGTGACAGTTCAGAACAGTGACATTGTAGTACCACTGGTCCAGGGTGTGTAATCTCTGATGATGATGCCTCCACAGCATCGGAGGAGCACTGTTGCCCTGAATGTGACCGGATTGGGAGCCAACTATGCACTGCAGCAAACTTCAGAGCAGCGCATACAACCTCTATGAAGAGCTTGTAAACACTGCACATGTTCAGTCATCAGCGCTACACTCTTAGGCCTCTGTCACACACCCATGAAAATCACGCACGTGTTTCACGGACGTGTCAAAGATGCGTATTGTCCTCGGTGAGCTGTGTGTATGGGCTACGTGTTCTCCGTGTGTTCTCCGTGATAACACACGGAGAACGGGAACTTTCTACTCACCTGTCCCTGGCATCGCTGTACGTGGTGCTGATCTTCGGTCTCTGGTCCTGCCATCTCCCCGCTGCTGCTGCTTCCGGCCGCAGTGAAGTGAATATTAAATGAGCATAATGAGCAAGTGACAGCAGCGGCAGAGACAGGAGGGCAGGAGAAGGTGAGTAATGTTTTGTTTTTTTTAATAGACATGTCTTTTCTCCGGTGCGTGTCACACGGAGCACATCCGTGTGGTCCGTGTGTGTTACGTGTGACAAGTTTGCGTTCTGTGTGACACCCGTGATGCCGGAGAAAAACGGACATGTCGGCGTATGGAGCACACGGGCACATGTAAGTACGGAACGGACACACGTTCCGTGAAAAAATACTTACGTGTGCCCGAAACTATAGGAAAACATATGTCAACGTGTGCCCGTGTCTCCGGTACGTGAGAAAACAGTCCATACACGTACCGGAGGCACGAACGTGTGACAGAAGCCTTAGCAGCATTGACAGGAGAAGATTTTTAATAAAAAATAACTTGCTTTTAGAAGCAGTTTGAAACTTTACCCATTAAAGAACATAAGACAACCCCTCTACCCATACTAGATAGACCTATGGTCTTGGTGAGCAAGAAGCCTACAGCAATAAGATACTGCATTTCTCCTGTCCACATAGCTGCATAACGTTCATTTCTCTCCGATCAGTGCAGATGTCAGATATTGGTCTTGCCCAGTGCAGCCTTTTATCTGACAGCCTGAAGATTTCCAAATAACTAATCTATTAATGCAATTGTGGTGGGCGCACAGCCAGGCTGTAATGCAGATATCAATATAACACGCTGACCCTCATTTACAATTCAACCTGTGCATTAACCAGAAAGGACTGAAAAAATACTCGAACCAACACGTTTTCTCTAATGTCCTCACTTTCAAGCAGGCGTAAAGTTAATAATTCGTGCCAAGTACAAGCTACTTCTTAGCAATCATTATGCCATTGTCATTTAATGCAGCAGCTCTAATAAGAAATGGAGATGAATATTAATATTCATTACTGGAAATTGAGAGGAAATGTAATGCTCTGACGGTCTCACCGATCATTGCCCTGGCCGCCGAGGCCGCTGTCTGGCTGTAGGGTCAGGATTTCATCTCAGCAAGGACCATAAGCGACAATACTGGAGCAGCGGCAAATTCAAGTGGTAAGTACTGCTGGTTTCTTTTTTTAACCCATTAAAAACTGTGCGATTTTAAATTTTTGCGCATTTGTTTTTTTCCTCCCCTTATTCCAAGAATCGTAACTTTTTTATTTTTCCATCAATATAGCAGTGAGTTTGTTGCGGGACGAGTTGTACTTTTGAATGACACCATTCATTTTATCATAGGATGTAATTGTAAGCGGTAGAAAGAAAAAAAAATCTCTTCATTTTTTTTGCTTTTTTTTTTTTATTTACAGTGTTCATTTAACGTGAACCACGAGCAGTTCTGGGTGCATATTTCTAATCCCTGCCTAACTGTCCCTGGACCTAGTAGCATAGATAAAGATATCTTTAGAAAAAATATTTCTAAAGATCTTTTATCATATGCTAATGAGCGCGGGGACTAGTCATATGGGCGTTAGTTAGGGGCGTGCTAACATGCTATTCAATGAATCATCACCAGCGGTGACATGCGTACCTGTGTCTGCTGTGACAGCTGATCTGAATGGCACTTCCGGTCATGCGCACTATGAAGCTGGGTGTATGCGTCCCGGCTTCAGAGAGGTCTAGTGCGCATGACCGGAAGTGTCGAAACTTCTGATCAGCGGAAACAACGGACATAGGTACGCACATCACTGCTGGTGATGCTGCATTGAATAGCATGTTAATATGCCCCTGCTACCATGCTAAGAGGGTGGAATGAGAGCAGGAACCAACGCCCTTACAACTAGTCCCTGCACTCATTAGCATATGAAAAATACGAAATTACTTACGGTAATGTGTTTTTCCTGAACCCATGACGACACCCTTACATCGTGGTGCCGTCATGGGTGCTGGAAAAAACATGATTTTTTTTTTTTTTTTTTTAAAATAGGAGTTACTTAGCAAATAAAGGTGGCCAAATTTACTTGTGCCCAGAAACCACGTCAAGGTGTAACTCTCATCTGGGTCCTACTCTAAATGCTATGCCTGTTATCCAAACTGACCTTTTACTGACCTTTTATATGGGCTAGAATAGAACCTGCAAAAGGAAAATTAAAACACCTGAAATAAGATGAGTTACACCTTGACGTAGTATCTGGACACAAGTAAATTTGGCCACCTTTATTTGCTAAGTAAGGGTACTTTCACACATCCGGATTTTTGCTCTGCGGCACAATACGGCGTTCTGCAGAAAAACCGCAACCGGCTTTTGTAACGCCGATTGCGGTTTTTTTTTGCATTGACTTACATTAGTGCCGCATTGTGCCGTAGGGGCTTGCGTTCGGTCCGGTTTTTGCCGCATGCGGCAGATTTAGCCGATGCGGCGGCCGGATCGAACGTACCCTGCAACGTTTTTTGCTCCGGCAAAAAACACCGCATCGCGCCGCATCCGGCCGCTGCGGCGCATTTTTCAATGCATCCCTATGGAGGCCGGATGCGGCGCGATGCGGAAAAAACCGCATCCGGTCGCCGCATGCGGTATTTTCCACTGCGCATGCTCAGTAGCATGCCGCAACCGGAAAAAACCGGACCGGCCGCATGTAAAAACTGATGCAAAGGATGCGGTGTTTTCACCGCATCCGTTGCATAGTTTTCACAGCCGGATTGAGCCGCAGGGCTCAAACCGGATGTGTGAAAGTAGCCTAACTCATTTTTAAGAAAAAAAAAAATAAAATAAAAAAAAAAATCATGTTTTCTTGGCAATAATGCGTATTTATATTCCAATGTTCACCATCTACATTCTTGTTTTTTCTCTTTCCCTTTACTTGACTGCAACTGCTATTTTGGATTTAACGTTCACATGAGGACAGTAATGACATACACAGGGGTCATCAGCTGACCTCCAACTGTCATCCTAACCCATCGGTGCCCTGCGATCACATTACAGGGCCACCGATGGAAGCAGAGAATGACATGCTCCATGCTGTCAGTGATTGAGAGCGGGACTTAAGAGTTTGTCCACTACTACCGTGTTTCCCCGAACGTAGGACCCCCCCGAAAGTAAGGCAGGGTGGGGGTTTCGGGGGGGTCCGCCAATGTAGGGCACCCCCCGATTGTAAGGCAGGGTAGCGGGGGGGCCCGGGGAATGTAAGGCCGCCTATGGGTCGTGGTCGCGGCGTAATGTAAGGCCGCATATGGGTGGGGTCACTGGGGACAGTATGGCCGCATATGGGTGGGGTCCCTGGGGAAAGTACAGGAACTTACCTGCTCGATGCTGATTGGCCGATCAGCCTGTTCGTCACAGGCTCCCTGCTGGCCATCAGCTCGAGCTGTGATTGGGCAGTCAGCCGGCTCGCAGCTGATTGGCCGAATCAGCGGCGACGTCACCGCCTGCAGGCTCGCTCCGATTGGTCCAGTGTCCCCGGCATCCGAATCGTCAGCCCGGCACCGCAGAGGAGATCGAAACAGAAGGAAAGTAACGGTAAGTTCCGAAACTCTCTCTCTCTGTGTGTGTGTGTACGGTATGTGTACGGTATGTGTACGGTATGTGTATGGGTGCCGTATGGGGCTGTATGTGTCAGTGTGTGTGTGTGTACGGTACCGGTACGATATGTGTGTGGGTGCCGTGTGGGGCTGTACCGGTACCGTATGTGTCAGTGTGTGTGGGGGCAGAACCACTGTATGGGGAGGCTGCAGGGGGGAGGATGGGGTGGATGCCGGACTCTCAAACAATGGGGAGGCTGCAGGGGGGAGGATGGGGTGGATGCCGGACTGTGAAACAATGGGGAGGCTGCAGGGGGGAGGATGGGGTGGATGCCGGACTGTGAAACAATGGGGAGGCTGCAGGGGATGCCGTACTGTACCGTACAACAATGTGGAGGCTGCAGGGATACTGTATGGGGAGGGATGCCGTACTGTACAACAGACATTTGTTTGATTATTTGTTTGACCATACTGTTCAGCCTGTTAATAAATGTTAATTTTATTGTTAAAAAAAATGTTTTTTTTTTTTCCAATGTAAGGCCTCCCCCGAAAGTAAGGCAGGGTGGGACTTTTGGGGGTAAAATTAATGTAAGACAGGGCCTTACTTTCGGGGAAACACGGTAGGACAACCCCTTCTGATTACACGTGTTTCTCCCAGTTAAAATATAAGAGTCTGTACTCACCTCCCATTTTGGTGCCTTTCCAGTGCTGTCGGTAACCACGGTTCAGGGCTCATGTGACATTGTAACGTCACGCGAGCCCCGCGTACAATCACTGCCGACTTCTGTCTCCCTGCCTTCGGACCAAATGAACAATCAATAGGAAGCGAGTGGCAGCCGAAGCATCACTTACTACTGATTAACTCATTTGATTTGAAGGCGGGAAGAGAGAAGCCGGTTGTGATTAGACACGGGGCTCGCATGACGTGACATGAGCCCTCAATCGCGGTTACCGACAGGGCTGGAATGGTGCCGGAATAGGTGGTGAGTTAAAGGTCTTTTATTTTAACTGGAGAAAATAAGTAGAATCAGAACGGGTTGCCTTGGTAGTGGACCACCCCTTCAACTAGCTAGATTTTCTCGCACTGCACTCATCCGATTCATACACACGTGTGAGCGAGGCCTTACGATTCGGCTCTGCTTTACTTTCAGTCACCACGTGACCTCAAGTAAATGATCTGCACAGTTGCTTCAACTCTTGCAGGGAGTCTGTCAGCTCACAATGACTGTTCAAACCAAGCATAGTTGCTTGGTGCATCCTTGTTGTGGCCAAACAGTTGAGTGCACCTTCCCACTTGATTTCAATCTCTATCTGCCCTCATCTTCCATGATTGATACCTCTGGTTTTATTAAAGCTGGGGCAGGGTGCGAAGATTGAGGGAAAAGTGCTGACCTTTAATCAAAACAAGTGCAAAAGACAAGTGAAGGATTTGCACAGAGCAATCAATCAGGTTGATTCTTCTACATTAGCATTACAGTCCTTAAAGGAGACATGGGGGTTGGCAATAATTACACGTGTATTAGGACAAACTGACAAGCCCCTACTGGGGAGATGTCAAAGTAACAAAGCATGCTGGCATGCTAGATTTGGTACACTCATTTCTTAATGAAATCAGCACCCATGATGGAAAAAGGAGTTGGGACAAAGATAACCATCACTCAGTACTTTAGAGACCATATTGCATTTTCTTTTGTAAGCCTTAAAAAGGGGTATTCCCATCTCCAAGATCCTATCCCAATATGTAGTATGTATAAAAATATTTGCAAATACCTCTAATTAGAAATATAGTATAGTTCTCCTGATTAGCCATGTCTCTTACTTCATTTGCAGAGCATTGCAGCTTAGGTATCCATGGTTACATCCACTCATCCGCTGCAGAAAATGTCCGTAGAGAAAAAAAAAAAAGCCGATTCCATGCGGTCTGCCTGCAGCTCCTGCCCTAGACAGAGCAGGAGCTGCCGGCAAAGCGCACGGAAGAAGTGACATGTCACTTCTTAGAACGCAGCGCTTCGGGCAGCAGCCGAAGCGCTGCGCTCCAAGACGCCACGTGCGCACGGCCCCTGCACAATCTCCATAGACTGTGCAGGGGACGCAGGACGCATGCAGTTACACTGCGCTACAAAGCGCAGCGTAACTGCATGTATTTACGCAACGTGCGCACATAGCCTGAGAGTTAGTCCGTTAGTTGATTATGATAGTAACCATGGCTACCTTAGCTGCAATGCCCTGCACATGAGGTAAGTGACATAGCTAATCAGGAGAACTATACTACATTTATAATTGGAGGTATTTGCTGACATTATTAGTACATTACTACATATTGGGATAGGATCCTGGAGATGTGACTACCCCTTCAAAAAGGCATAATATTTTTATCTACTGAATGTTTTGCTAATCCTGCCACATTACCTTACATCATACACAGGCTGCCATTAAAGGTTAGAAAAATGTTCATGCTAACATATGGGAAAAGCATGCATGACAATAAAGCAAAGGTCACTGGTTCCTGACTTTTTTTTCTGCCTATTTTAGCAATTCTTTATTTTGTCTTAAAACAATGGTGACAAACACAATTGGGAAACACGTAAGTCATCATGGCGGAAGGAGGAGGAGAAGGAGGGGGCAGGAAAGTGCTCAAACATCACAGACATAGCATCGTACAGCACCCCGGCATTGTGACTATAGTGATTGATGGCAAATATGAAATTGCTTACATGTATTTTTCCTATTCTCTATGTTGTTTCCTCTTTTGTATCTATAGAGGTCTACTTAGTGCTGATTAAAATAAAACTTCTTTTGCCTACTTGGAAACCATCAACAAGCAGCTACTGAATGATCTAGTACTCTTAAGGGTACTTTACACGCTGCGATATCGGTACTGATATCGCTAGCGAGCGTACCCACCCCCGTCGTTTGTGCGTCACAGGCAAATCGCTGCCCGTGGCGCACAACATCGCTAACACCCGTCACACGTACTTACCTTCCTTGCGACGTCGCTCTGGACGGCGATCCGCCTCCTTTCTAAGGAGGAGGTGCGTTCGGCGTCACACGGCAGCCGTCCAATAGCAGAGGAGGGGCGGAGATAAGCGGCCGGAACGTGCCGCGCACCTCCTTCCTTCCTCATTGCCGGTGGACACAGGTAAGGACATGTTCGTCATTCCTGCGGTGTCACACATAGCGATGTGTGCTGCCGCAGGAGCGACGAACAACGTCGTACCTGCAGCAGCAACGATATTTGGGAAAGGAGCGACGTGTCAACGAGCAACGATTTATCACATTTTTGCGCTCGTTGATCGTCGCTCCTTGGTGTCACACGCTGCGATGTCGCTAACGGCGCCGGATGTGCGTTACTAACGACGTGACCCCAACGATATATTGGTAGCGATGTCGCAGCGTGTAAAGCCCCCTTAAGGCTATGTGCGCACTAGAAATGTGAAGTTTCTCAAGAAAATTTCTTGAGAAACTTCTGCCAGTGAAAGATTTCCGGACCTGCGGAAAAAATCCGCACCAAATCCGCATGCGGTTTTGCCGCGGATTTGCTGCAGGTTTGTCCCTGCAATAAATAATAAAGATAATCGATAGACAGATAATGGATAGAGGGAAAGATGGATAGATGAATAGATAGATAGATGGATAGATGGATAGATAGAGGGATAGATGGATAGATAGAGGGATAGATGGATAGATAGAGGGATAGATGGATAGATAGAGGGATAGATGGATAGATAGAGGGATAGATAGATAGATAGATAGATAGATGAGAAAAACCTATATAATGTTCCACCTCCCTGCATTTTCTAAGCTGGCACCCTTTAGTGACTTTCATGTGGCACTAAAGGGTGCTTAGCCTTGTAATTAGCCATAAAATAAATAAATAATTAAAAAAAACCGACGTGAGGTCCCCCCCATTTTTTGTAGCCAGCTAGGGTAAAGCAGACGGCTGCAGCCTGCAGACCACCGCTGGCAGCTTCACCTTGGCTGATAATCCAAAACAGTGGGCACCCAACGCTGTTATTTTAAATTATATAAATAATTTAAAACAAAAAACGTGCGGTCCCCCCATATTGGATCACCAGCCAAGGTAAAGCGGACAGCTGGGGTCTGATATTCTCAGACTAGGGAGGTCCACTGTTATTGGACACTCCCCAGCCTAAAAATAGCAGGCCGCAGCCGCCCCAGAAGTGGCGCATCCATTAGACGTGCCAATCCTGGCGCTTTGCCCCAGCTCATCCCGCGCCCTGGTGCGTTGGCAAACGGGGTAATATATGGGGTTGATGCCAGATGTGTAATGTCACCTGGCATCAAGCCCTGGGGTTGGTGAGGTCAGGCGTCTATCAGATACCCGACATCACCAACCCAGTCAGTAATAATTACAAAATAGACAACAAAAAAGTTTTATTTGAAAAAACACTCCCCAAAACATTCCCTCTTTAACCAATTTATTGAAAAGAGCACAATCAATTCCACGTCCGGCGTAATCCAATAAGGGGGGGGGGGGGCACGGCGATCCATACCATAGTCGCTGTCCCAGTCAACGAAGAACAGAATGTTCCCCATTGGCTGGGAGAGCAATGCAGTGACCTGAGCTAACATCAACAGGTCAGCTCAGGTCACTGCAGGGGATGACGAGCGCTGCCATCAGGAGCATAGATGAGATCATTACCTTCTGTGATCATCTCCTGTACTGCTGACGTCAGCGCTGTCACTGACTTCTATGCCCGCCGCGTTGTCAGAAGTATCGCGAGAGCCCGTGACGTCACCGCTAGTGACAGTCTCGGGCCGCTCGCGAGACGGTCATAGACAGCAGTGACCGTGGTGACGTCAGGAGGCAGGAGATCGTCACAGCAGGTAATGATCTCACCTCCTGACAGCAGCGATCGTCATCCCCGCGGCTCCCAGCACTGCAGGATGTCAGTGTCTGCCTGCGCTGCTGCGTGACAGGCTGCTGACACTGCGGGCAGACACTGACACCCTGCAGTGCAGGCAGCCGCGAGGCCGGAGCAGGACACAGACTGCACGGGCACCTGGAGGTCGCACGGAAGTGCTTCTGTGCGGCGTCCAGGGAGTGCGACGTCTGTGTTTACTCTGCTCCGCCTCCTCTTCCTGGCATAATGACATCGCTTCCTGCAAAACCGCAGGCAGCGATGAGCATTCCCGCAGGTAATTCGCGGCTATTCCGGTGGTATACCGCACATCATTGCTACCTGCGGAATACCCCCGGAATACCGCAGGTACCTGCGGAAATTAATGGACATGCACATTTTCTCAAGAAAGTTTCTCGAGAAAATTTTCTCAAGAAATTTTCTTGAGAAAAATATGCACAGTGCGCACAACTATTTTTTTTTCTCATTGAATTTCATGGGAAATGTCTGCACAAAGATTGCAGACATTTCTCAAGAAATTTCCGGGGCAAATCCGCGGGTAAAGCCGCAGGTAAAAAGCTCTAGTGCGCACATAGCCTTATTGTATCTTTTTTTTATTCTTTATTGTGCTCTGCATTAATAAGGCCAGTGAATTTGATTAAGGGATAAATCCCTTAGGCCCCCTTCACACATTTATGTCTCCGGTACGTGTGACGTCCGCTTTCACAAGTACCGAAGAAATAGGCACACGTAGACCCATTAAAATCAATGCGTTTGCGCACGCGGGCATGTTTTCCCCATGGGCCATGTGTCCATATGGAGCATATGTATGCCACACGTAGACATGTCCCGTTTTTCTCCGGCAACACGGGTGTCGCACGGACCGCACGAATGTGATCCATGTGACATCAGTGTGACATGTACTGTAGAAAACCCCATTTCTGTGAAATAAAATTAATTTCTATATTCACCTGTCTCCAGTGCTGCGGTCTTCGGCCCTGCTGTCATTTGCTTCCGACCCCTGCTCATTATGCTCATCATATATTCCCTGCACCGGAGGACTGGAAGCAGCAGCAGCAGCGCCGGAGACAGAAGCACCATGGACAAGTAAGTATAGAAATTCATGCTGTATGCGGATGTCACACGGACAGCACACGCTGAGCACACACACGCTGACATACACATCTACAGCATGGACCACGCAAAACGTGTGTGAAAGAGGCCTTGCGTGGACGTGTGAAAGAAATGGGTTTTGCAGGATTATTCATTGACGAACTATGCCAAAGCAAATGGACAATGGCACAGATTGGAGCGCCACGGCCTATTTACTGCATCAACATGGCATATTATATTTGTGGGAATAGTATAGTTAACATTGTGTAACAGCAGGTCATGGCAGTTTAACCCTTGTCTGGACCATAAAAAAAAAATTCCACTGGTTGTATCAATCTGCATGGGGGTCATATTGACTCCATGGTACCAGACAAGGTTTAAAGGGGTGATCCTGCATCTCTCACTTGCACAATTGAGCATTCATATCAGGAGGTGTATAGGGTCATTAAGAAATCAGCACTGATACAAAGGTGAGCAACAGAGGATAGCAGCTAGATATAGGGAGAAATATCGGAGATATAGGAGTTGTCAGAAGAGGAAATATATAATTTGCATAAAATAAATAAAATCCCAAATTTTGGAGCTTTTTGTCCTTTGGTGCAGGTTCTCAAGCTTTTAATAAGTGGACGTGTCAGCAGCACCCCACGAGCTGGCTGTCTCCACAGTATCAGCGCTCAATGTACTGACTAACCCCACAGTATCAGCACCCCATGCAATAATAATAATTTTATTTATATAGCGCTATTAATTCCACAGCGCTTTACATACATTGGCAATAATGTCCCCATTGGGGCTCACAACCTAGACTCCCTATCTGTATGTCTTTGGAGTACTGACTGCCCCCACAGTATCAGCGCTCCATGTACTGACTGCCCCCACAGTATCAGCACCTCATGTACTGACTGCCCCCACAGTATCAGCACCTCATGTACTGACTGCCCCCACAGTATCAGCGCTCCATGTACTGACTGCCCCCACAGTATCAGCACCTCATGTACTGACTGCCCCCACAGTATCAGCACCTCATGTACTGACTGCCCCCACAGTATCAGCACCTCATGTACTGACTGCCCCCACAGTATCAGCACCTCATGTACTGACTGCCCCCACAGTATCAGCACCTCATGTACTGACTGCCCCCACAGTATCAGCACCTCATGTACTGACTGCCCCCACAGTATCAGCACCTCTGGTACTGACTGCCTCCACAGTATCAGCGCCTCATGTACTGACTGCCCCCACAGTATCAGCACCTCATGTACTGACTGCCCCCACAGTATCAGCACCTCATGTACTGACTGCCCCCACAGTATCAGCACCTCTGGTACTGACTGCCCCCACAGTATCAGCATACCTCCCAACTTTTAAAGAAGGAAAAGAGGGACAAAGTGTGCGGCGCGCGTAGCGCGACGCGGCAAATTTTTTAGGCCACGCCCCCTAACCACACCCATTTCACAGTCACGCCCATATCCACTCCCCATCCACACCCATTCAGCACAAACACGCAGGCAGCCAGCGGGCCTCCAGCACGGACACGCAGGCAGCCAGCGGGCCTCCAGCACGGACACGCAGGCAGCCGGCGGGCCTCCAGCACGGACACGCAGGCAGCCGGCGGGCCTCCAGCACGGACACGCAGGCAGCCGGCGGGCCTCCAGCACGGACACGCAGGCAGCCGGCGGGCCTCCAGCACGGACACGCAGGCAGCCACAGTGAGGCGGCCGGTCGCCTTCACAGACAGGCGGCCGGCCGCCTTCACAGACAGGCGGCGGGCCGCCCGCACAGAGAGGCGGCCAGCCGCCCGCAGAGAGAGGCGGCCGGCCGCCCGCACAATGAGGCGGCGGGCCGCCCGCACAGACAGGCGGCGGGGGGCGCCCGCACAGACAGGCGGCAGGGGGGCGCCCGCACAGACAGGCGGCAGGGGGGCGCCCGCACAGACAGGCGGCAGGGGGCGCCCGCACAGACAGGCGGCAGGGGGCGCCCGCACAGACAGGCGGCAGGGGGGCGCCCGCACAGACAGGCGGCGGGGGGCGCCCGCACAGACAGGCGGCAGGGGGGCGCCCGCACAGACAGGCGGCAGGGGGGCGCCCGCACAGACAGGCGGCAGGGGGGCGCCCGCACAGACAGGCGGCAGGGGGGCGCCCGCACAGACAGGCGGCAGGGGGGCGCCCGCACAGACAGGCGGCAGGGGGGCGCCCGCACAGACAGGCGGCGGGGGGCGCCCGCACAGACAGGCGGCGGGGGGCGACCGCACAGACAGGCGGCCGGCCGACCGCACAGACAGGCGGCCGGCCGACCGCACAGACAGGCTCCGGCCGGGGGTGAGGGGGGAGGGAGGGAAATCAGCGCTGGGGAGATTAGTTTACTGTACCAGCAGCAGCACAGGCAGCGCTCCTCTCTATGCCACGTCTACTAGGATGGTAGGAGGGAAAAGCAGGGAGGCGGAGAGAGAGTGGGTGGGCGGAGCCCGGGAGCCGGCCGTCCCGCCCGTGGCAACGGGACAAACAACGTAAAGCGTGAAAGTCCCGCTGTATCCGGGACGGTTGGGAGGTATGCAGCATGTTAGAATGTGTACATAAGATCCCGCTGGTGGTGGCCGCAGCTTATAGGCCCCAAATCTGGTGACAGGTTCCCTTTAAAGTGAACCTGTCAGGTGCAATATGCACTCAGAGCCAGGAGCAGTTCTGGGTGTATATTGCTAATCCCTGCCTAACCGTCCCTGTATACACTAGCATAGATAAAGAGATCAAGAACAAATATTTTTAAAGATCTTATATCTTATGCTAATGAGCGCGGGGACTAGTCACAAGGGCGTTACTTCACTTGGCTAGTCGGCTCGCATAGCATGTTAGCATGTTATTACGCCCCTGTGTGAGTACTAATACGCTATATGAGCCGACTAGCCAAGTGAAGTAACGCCCTTGGGACTAGTCCCCGCGCTAATTAGCATAAGATATAAGCTCTTTAAAAATACTTTTTCTATAGATGCCTTTATCTATGCTAGTGTATACAGGGACAGTTAGGGAGGTATTAGCAATATACACCCAGAACTGCTCCTGGCTCTGAGTGCAGATTGCACCTGATAGGTTCCCTTTAAAGGGAAACTGTCACCAGAAATTTAGCAAAAAAAATAAAAGATTCCCCTCTGCAGCTCCTGGGCTGCATTCTGGAAAGGTTCCTGTTGCTATTGTGCCCCCTTTGAGACCTAAAATAATACTTTATGAAGTCTTACCTTTTTGTATGCAAATCTGTTTTTATGGTCACGGGGGCGGGCTGCCTGGCGTCCGTTATTCCCCCTCCTGCCGTTGTACGCCGTCCCCCATTGCTCATTTCCATACATGAGGACGCCTTCCTCATGTAACTGTCCTCCTGAAGTTTTGTGCATGCCCAGTGCCACTCTCGCGGGAGTAAGCACTGTGCAAAGTGTGAACGCTTTTGAGGTGATTGCGCAGGCGCGAGATTATGGGCGGCGCTGTGATTGTCATCAGCAGCGTCATCCAAGTACCCGCCCATAATCTCGTGCCCGCGCTTCTCACTCTGCCTCCACCGTTATGCGCAAGCACTGGCCATATGAACCACGTTACCTATTACCATGGGCGCGAGATTATGGGCGGCGCTGTGATTGTCATCAGCAGCGTCATCCAAGTACCTGCCCATAATCTCGTGCCCGCGCTTCTCACTCTGCCTCCACCGTTATGCGCAAGCACTGGCCATATGAACCACGTTACCTATTACCATGGGCGCGAGATTATGGGCGGCGCTGTGATTGTCATCAGCAGCGTCATCCAAGTACCTGCCCATAATCTCGTGCCCGCGCTTCTCACTCTGCCTCCACCGTTATGCGCAAGCACTGGCCATATGAACCACGTTACCTATTACCATGGGCGCGAGATTATGGGCGGCGCTGTGATTGTCATCAGCAAAGTCATCCAAGTACCCGCCCATAATCTCGTGCAAGCAGTAATAGGTAACATGGTTCATATGGCCAGCACTTGCGCATAACGGTGGAGTCAGAGGGAAAAGTGCGGGCACGAGATTATGGGCGGGTACTTGGTTAACGCTGCTGATGACAATCACAGCGCCGCCCATAATCTCGTGCCTGCGCAATCACCTGAAAAAGCGTTCACATGCGCAAAACTTCGGGAGGACAGTTACATGAGGAAGGCGTCCTTGTGTATGTAAATGAGCAATGGGGGACTGCGTAAAGCGGCAGGGGGGGAATAACGGACGCCAGACAGCCCGCCCCCGTGACCATAAAAACACATTTGCATACAAAAAGGTAAGACTTCATAAAGTATTTTTGTAGGTCTCAAAGGGGGCACAATAACAACAGGAACCTTTCTAGAAGCAGCCCAGGAGCTGCAGAGGGGAATCTTTTATTTTTATTGTGAAATTTCTGCTGACAGGTTCCCTTTAACTGGTAGGGGAGCCAGGATAAAGCAGAGCTGAAGCTGTTGGGAAGCTAGGACCCAGCAGCTCTGCTCCACAGGCAGGAGACCACTGATCGGTAAGCTAATAGAAGCCTGCAGATGTCACTCTGCATAGGTCATTACTGGCCACTGCTATCTGCAGGAGAGAGAAGTGCTGATTGCACGGTCTCCTCAGCTTCCTGACTCCCCGCGTGTCTGCAGCAGTGAGAAGCCGCACACGGGGAATCAGAGAACAGCTGCAGAC
Source organism: Anomaloglossus baeobatrachus (assembly GCF_048569485.1). Lineage (NCBI taxonomy): Eukaryota > Metazoa > Chordata > Amphibia > Anura > Aromobatidae > Anomaloglossus > Anomaloglossus baeobatrachus. The sequence goes on along the minus strand of NC_134363.1, from coordinate 160,607,972 downwards.
AAACGCAGGCTCCGGGACTGGGGGGGTCGGCTCTGGTGCAGGGGGGGGGGGCTCTGCTGCAGGGGGGGGGTCGCTCTGCTGCGGGGGGGTCGCTCTGCTGCAGGGGGTGATTCATACCTCAGCAGCAGTCACAGGAGTAGGTGCGCGCTCGGCTCTGTAATGAATAGTAGAAGGGAGAAACAGCGAGGCGGGGCTACAGTGGGTGGGTGGAGCCGGGACAAACAGCCTCACGGGCGGGACCCGGGATCAAAGGCTCAGAAGAGGGACTGTCCCGCTGTATCCGGGACGGTTGGGAGGTATGGTATCAGCGCTCCATGTACTGACTGCCTCCACAGTATCAGCGCCCCATGTACTGACTGCCCCCACAGTATCAGCACCTCAGGTACTGACTGCCCCTCCAGTATCAGCGCTCCATGTACTGACTGCCCCCACAGTATTTGGACTCCATGTACTGGCTGCCCCCACAGTATCAGAGCCCCATGTACTGACTGCCCCCACAGTATCAGCACCTCATGTACTGACTGCCCCCACAGTATCAGCACCTCATGTACTGACTGCCCCCACAGTATCAGCACCCCATGTACTGACTGCCCCCACAGTATCAGCACCTCATGTACTGACTGCCCCCACAGTATCAGCACCTCATGTACTGACTGCCCCCACAGTATCAGCACCTCATGTACTGACTGCCCCCACAGTATCAGCACCTCATGTACTGACTGCCCCCCACAGTATCAGCACCTCTGGTACTGACTGCCCCCACAGTATCAGCGCTCCATGTACTGACTGCCTCCACAGTATCAGCGCCCCATGTACTGACTGCCCCCACAGTATCAGCACCTCTGGTACTGACTGCCCCCACAGTATCAGCGCTCCATGTACTGACTGCCTCCACAGTATCAGCGCCCCATGTACTGACTGCCCCCCACAGTATCAGCACCTCAGGTACTGACTGGCCCTCCAGTATCAGCGCTCCATGTACTGACTGCCCCCACAGTATTTGGACTCCATGTACTGGCTGCCCCCACAGTATCAGAGCCCCATGTACTGACTGCCCCCACAGTATCAGCACCCCATGTACTGACTGCCCCCACAGTATCAGCACCTCATGTACTGACTGCCCCTACAGTATCAGCGCCTCATGTACTGACTGCCCCTACAGTATCAGCACCTCATGTACTGACTGCCCCCACAGTATCAGCACCTCATGTACTGACTGCCCCCACAGTATTTGGACTCCATGTACTGGCTGCCCCCACAGTATCAGCACCTCAGGTACTGACTGCCCCTACAGTATCAGCGCCTCATGTACTGACTGCCCCTACAGTATCAGCGCTCCATGTACTGACTGCCCCCACAGTATCAGAGCCCCATGTACTGACTGCCCCCACAGTATCAGAGCCCCATGTACTAACTGCCCCCACAGTATCAGAGCCCCATGTACTAACTGCCCCCACAGTATCAGCGCCTCATGTACTGACTGCCCCCACAGTATCAGCACCTCATGTACTGACTGCCCCTACAGCATCAGCACTCCATGTACTGACTGCCCCCACAGTATCAGCACCTCATGTACTGACTGCCCCCACACAGTATCAGCGCCCCATGTACTGACTGCCCCCACAGTATCAGCACCTCATGTACTGACTGCCCCTACAGCATCAGCACTCCATGTACTGACTGCCCCCACAGTATCAGCGCCCCCATGTACTGACTGCCCCCACAGTATCAGCACCTCATGTACTGACTGCCCCTACAGTATCAGCACCCCCATGTACTGACTGCCCCCACACAGTATCAGCGCCCCATGTACTGACTGCCCCCACAGTATCAGCACCTCATGTACTGACTGCCCCCACAGTATCAGCGCCTCATGCACTGACTGCCCCCACAGTATCAGCGCTCCA